>NW_023494523.1:0-32500 GCF_011100635.1 Trichosurus vulpecula | reverse complement strand
CATAGCTATCTATAGCCAAACAAAAAAAAAATACTCCAACTCACTATTGGTTGGAGAAATGCAAACTAAAACAATTCTGAGGTGCTACCTCATATCTATTAAATTTGCTAAGAGGACAGAAAAGGAAAATGGCAAATGTTGGAGGGGATGTGGGGGAAATCAGACATTAATACACTGTTGGTGTAGTTGTGACCTCAACCATTCTGTAGAGCAACTTGGAACTATACCCAAAGGGCTATAAAATCACACATACTGGCTCCCCACAATTATTGTTTATAATCCACCTTCCCCCTCACTTCCCACTTGTCATTTATGCATATAATCTCTTCCTTTATTTCAGCATGTAGAGCTCTCTTGAGGAAAATTCCAAAGGTCTGCTAACTACATTCCCCACTCTGAAAAGAATTATTTAAACCACTAGACATTTCCTGGCAGTCTTGTTTCTGGCCTGTTTTATGCAGCTCAGGCTATTCTCAGGTTAGAAGATGGTTCTGGCCAGACGACATTTAAAATCCTGTTAACATTAATTGGTGACAGTACTTTTAAGGGGTGGATGTGATAATGAAGCCTGAGAGACAAGGCACCTTTGGACCTTTTCCCAGAATCAGCCCTAATCTGGAGAGTTCAATGCTCCAATTCCTACTCCATTATTAGCCCTAGCCTTTGATAGAAGCCACCTGACCTGATTCTGGGGGATCTAAAGAAGCAAGGTAGGAGTAAAAGAAGGAAATAAAAATGAAGAAGGGAAAATAAAGGAAGTAAGGAGTAAAAAGAATGTGAAGGTAGGAAGGAAATTAGGAATGAGAGTTGGGAAAAAAAAGGAGATTAGGAGGAAAGAGGAAGGAATATGGCATGAATGAAAACTTAAGGACATTCAAAAGAAAGATACAAATATAAAAAAAATAAGAAAATAAGTGAGTAAAAAAGGGAGAGGGAAAAGGGAAGTGATAAAAGGAAGTCAGGAAGATAGGCTTAAAGAAAGAAAGTAAAAGGCAAGAAAAAGAAATAAAAAACAGTAAGAGAAACTTAGAAAGTGGGAAAGAAATGAACAAAAGGTCAAAGGAAGAAATCACATAAAAAGAAAATAAGGAAGAGGCATAGAAACTAGGAAAGAAGATTGGAAAGAAAACTGGAATAAAGGAAAGAAGAATAAAGAAAATAAAGTCAGGAAAGTGAGGCTGACTGTATCAAAAGAAGAAAGATGATAGGGAAGGAAGGAAATAAAGATGAAGGAAGGAAAAATGAAGGAAGCAAGGAAAAGCAAAATAGAGACTGAAGGAAGTTAGAAATGGAGAGATGTAAGAAAGGATAGAAAGAAAAAGGAAGATAATGATAGAAGGATGGAGGGAAGGAGGAAAGGAATGAAGCAAGGAAGAAAAGAATGAAGAAAGGGGAGAATAAAGGACAGCAATTAAAAAGATATTAGGAATGAAGGAAAAAGTAAAGAATAAAGGCTAAGGATAGTAAGGAAATCGGAAACTGAAAAGAAAAAAATGAAGTAAATGGAAAGAAAATTAATTAATAAAGTATTTTGGGAAGTTAAAAGGAAGAAAAGCACAAGAAAAATAGTCAATATAGAAAAATGGAAGAGTGGATGAAAAAGGAATGGAAGAAGGAAAAATGAAAGAGGGGAGGAAGTAAGGAAAGAAAGAAGGAAGGGAAAGATAAAGGGAGGGAGGAAGAAACAGATGGAGGGAAAGGAAAAGGAAGAGAGTGAAGATCGAAGGGACAAAGAAAAAAGGAAGAAAGAAAAAAGAACAAAGGTAGGATATTAATATATGAGAAAGAGAGGAAAGAATGAATAAAGAAAAGAACAAGTGAAAAACAATGAAAGGAAGTTGAGAATAAAGAAAGGAAGGTAAGTAGAAAGGAAAGACAGACATAGGGAAGGAAGGAAATAAAAGGGAATGAATAAAAAATAAAGGATATTTCAGGTAAAAGAACAAAAATAGTTTTAAAAAGAATGTGGATGGGAACAGATGAAAAAAAGAAAAGAAGAGAAGCTTGAAAGCCATCAAGTAAAGTTGGAAAGAAGATTGGAATAAACAAAAGAAGGCTGAAGGCTGAAGGATGTAAGAAAGTTAAAGAAGTAGAAAAGTGATAATGAATAGATGGGAGAGAAGAGGGAACTAAAAAAGGAAAGTGATAGGGTAGGAAGTAAAATTGAAAAAAAGGAAATGAAAAAAGCAAAAGCAGGAAGGAAGAAATTTAGGAACAGAAGATGGAAAGACAGGAAGTGTTACACCCAAAATGAAGCCCACAATGAGGCCATCATTAATCCCCTTTATATTCTTGTGTTTGTCTCAGCCCCACACCCTGAAATGGCTTGAAACTGCTTAAGGCATAATGGCTCATCTTTGCTTCTGTATGTTGTACCAGAAGCGAGCGAGACACACCACAGAGTATTAGTTTTAAGTGGAGAATTTATTAGCTGGCGGCCATCGGGGTACGGCACCACAAATCAATGGCAAATGTGTTGGGGTGATGGCTTGGCTTATATAGGATATGGGGGTACAGAGTAGGGGGAAGAGGAACAAAGGTCCTGGCTGATCAAAAGATTCAGTCAGGTTATCATACTAGTGGGATAATCTCATTTACATTCCTTGGTGGAGTCACAGAGTCCCAGGGATATCTCCCAGGAAGGGTCTGTCAAGTTATCTCTCAGTGGGATGGTCCTATCTATTGACATTCCAGGAAGGAACCAAGGAGTCTCAGGGATATCTGCTAGACAGGATCTGCCAGGTTATCTCTCAGTGGGATGGTCCTATCTATTGACATTCCAGGAAGGAGTCACCGGATTCTAGGGGGCTTGCTAAATGCCAAAGATATCTAAATCCATTCTTTCTGGGGGTACTTGTCAATAGCTAGGGGTTTCTCAGGGGTTCCTAATTTTCCTTGTATTACACGTACATCATTGCTTCTGCTAGCAACCCTCCCTAATTGTGTAATTGTGGTTTTTGCCTTTATGAGCAAAAACCTTTATGAGTTCGGGGCTGCCTGATTTGAGCATACTTTGGGTATGCACTCCAGGTAGTCGAGAGCTTGGCCAATAAATCCATGCCCAAATTTACCATGGACCCAGGTCTCATCTCGCTGTTACTTTCTACACAACAGAAGGAGAGAAGAAAATAAGAAGGTAAGAAGGAACAAAGAAGGAAGGAGGAGAATGAGTGATTGCAATACAAAAGGAAGGAAAGAAAACAGATAAACAAGAATTAAGGGAGAAAGCAAAAAGATACAGAAAGAGAAAAAAAAGCAAGAAATCAAACCATGAAAAAGTTTGAAGATAAGAAGGAAATTAGAAAGTGTGAAAAGAATGAATGAAGTTGTCAAAATGTTTTGGAGATACCCTCTTTTCCAAAGCTAAGTCCTAACAAGCAGTCTATGCTCAGCTTGGCATAATAAATACTTTGTGCTCAGGATAAAATCACCCTCTGGTAAAGTGGACCAGCACCATGTGTTTACTGATGGATTTAGCTCCCCCTATTTCCCAGGGCTATCCAGCACATGTTCATAACTGCTGAGAGGTATTGTACTTCTCTTCCTGTCACAGAGTTCTGGTTCTATTACTGGCAGGATGGTATTAACCACAAGACAATGACCATTCCCTTGGGCGTCCAGGAATTCCTGCATTGTCCCTACAATTGCCAACCGTGAGAGCTATCTCAAGATCTAAGAATTGCATAGTGGGCCGACCTCTTTCATGTATATGAGAGGCCCCACCTTAGCAGCCTTAAGCCCTCTTTCTTGGGGGCGTGGGGCTCCAATATGCAAATGTACTTTTTCTTGTTTTGAAATTAATTAGCTTCTGTTTGCATCCTGACTCACCTATCTCTAGCCTGTTTTGTTTGTTTGGCTCCAGCCACTCACAGGTTAGAGGCTTTTTCTGCTCCAGTTGACATTAATTGCTATCAGAAGTGGGATTTGACATGAAATAGGGATGAATGGACGTTTTGGTACCAGTGGACGTGGGTGAGACACCCCTGGAGACTTATTTCTATGAAGTCTGACACACATGCATACTCACATACACCTCCCAATCTTGCTCAAATCTTCCTGCTCTCCCTTGATGGAGCTTGGTTTTTTTATTGTGGGCAATGTTTCAGTGTCCTTTTCTTTGACCTGCATCAGGCTGATAGGGCCTGTTTGGCACACAGATTTGCAAACTTTTTGAAAGGTGTGCTTCATGGTTTAAACTCTTCTCTTTTAAATCCATGTCTAGCTATGGATTGCACACTCTTCTTTGTATCTCTCTTGTCTGTGTCTTTGTAAAATGCAGAATGCCTGTGTCATCTTTATTCTGTGAGCTAGATTCAATTACCTTGAAAGATTTAAAAATGCAGCCAGTCAGAAAAACTGCTAATGGCTGTACTGAGACAGAACAATGGGAAAGATTTATTAACTTTACTTACTCCAACTTTAGGCTTTTGGTAGTAGATTAGATTATAAAAAAGAGGAAAAGCAAATAAGACATTTTTTTCTGTGGTCTCAACACTTGCCAATTTGGGACTACAGAAAGAAAGTCAGATAATTCAAGTTGTAGAACCACTAAACTACATCGTAGCAGACTTTGAAGGTTTTGGATTAATCTTTAAGCAGTGTGAAAAATATTATACTATTTTATATCATTTTTGTAATTTCAATAAGAGTCAGGGCCTGAACTACTTAACCAGAAGAAAAGCCTGATCCTAACAGTCTCTTTGTTCTCTGAGTAAGCTCAGAGACATCTCTATCTTGTATCAACAAATCCAGATGGAGTATTCCTTGCTCTGTCCATGGCCATTAAGGGTGAAAACCTTGAGCCCAGACACTATCTTGAATTGTGTAACTTTTCCTTATCTTAATATTTTATGGGCATATACTATGTTGTGGAATGTTAATGGCCAATTAAACACAGAGATCCTGGGGCTACAAATCCAATTGACACTTTGACAACTATCTAATTTGTTGTATTTACAATCTATTCCATTAAGGAAAATCCTCTTCTTGTATCATGGTTAAACATACATGGGGGTCATAAAAATGAGGTCATACAGGCTTGCTAGCTCTGCTAAAATAACATATATAAGTTTTCTCATTGCTTTGTTCAGGCAGCCAGAGTTTATACTCTGACTCCTTCTACGTACAAGTAAGCTAGCTCCGCTATGCTTTAAGGGAAAATAATAAAGAACATGGATTTTTCTATCACCTAGCTCTGTTGTTTCCTTCAACCAAATTTTCAGGTTTAACAGTTATGGTGCCGTGACTTTCGGATGGAAATGATGGAAACAGGACAACGCAGCCCAACCTTGCCAACGCTTTTGGGCGCCATAGGATTAATTTTTCCTGGAATTTTGGCCTTGACAAGGTGGGGTAAGTTGTCTCTCTTCCCAGCTTCCAAAAAGAACTCCCACAAAATTGGTTGAAGTCTGGAAATTCCCTTTAAGCTACCTCTGGGGGCAGGGATCAAATCTGTGGTAAAACACAGATCTGCGGTCAAACGCACATAGATCCCCTGGAAACACTGATTGATCTAGAAAATTAACTATGGATCAGTCAGGAACTAGAATTAGAAGTCCAACTGTTCCTCCACTCCCTCTCTTCCCTCGCTTGGAGGCTCTGGTCCTGGGGAGAAAAACTGCACTTTGCTTTTTCCCTCCCCTTCTGCCTCCCAGGAAGGGCTCTGATCCTGAGAGAGGTAACTCTGTTCTGCTACCGTTGCCTCCTCTCTCTCTTCCCTCCCCACCCCTTTCCCCCTTTCCCTTAAGGGCTCTGTTTTTGCCTTCTGCCCTATTCCTCCTTCCTTCCCTTGAAGGCTCTGATTATGGGGAGGATAAATGCATTTTATCCTTACTCCTCGCCTTCCTTTACCTGTCCTAGTCCTCCTCCATCTCCCCTTTCCCCATTCCTAAGGGATAGGAGAGTCAGAAAAATCAGGAACGCCAAGGCTTCCCCAAAGACCATAGGGATGCTAATAGCTAACTCATGAAAGCTTCTAATTCTCTGTTGTTTAAACTCTGAGCTCAGTCTGTATTTGTTCTGTATTTGTTTTGTTAATTGTCTGTTAACTGTCTGTGTGAGAGCGTGTGCTGTGAAATGTCTATACCGTGTAAAATCTGAAATGCAGGTAGCCAGAGAATTCTAAAGCTGCAGTTAGGGAAACAGAGACTCTATTTCCTTTTTCAATGTTTGGCCTGGCCAGCCGAACTTGAAGAAAAAAATAGAGCTGAAACATTTTAGCAGATTCTGGGATTGATGATTCATTAAAAGTTTGGAAACTGATTATTTGGAATTTTGGGAGAGAACTCCTGAGACTGTAAAATCCCTCCAGGAGCTCACTCTTGCTAAAACACCCTCCCAATGCTGATCACTTAGGTGAAGTTACTTGAGTTACAATCACTGAGATCTTTCACCATTGTCCTGTCTCTGACCGAGCCAGAGCTGCAGTAAAAGTTAGAGCAGCTAAAACAAACTCCTCTCTTGCCAGATCAGATTAGGGGAAGAGAATGCAGGAGAACTGTAGAGAAAACTTAAATCACCTTTCCCCACCTGGCAAAAGGAGGAGAAGGACAGAAATTCACAGACTGACAGTATTCTGACAGTCCTGTGCCCCTGGGTACCTTTGTAGCCCATCCTTGTTGGCAAAGTTTGGAATTGTCACCAGGTCCTATGCATTCTGCCCACTCTGTCCCCAGCAGCTGCAAACCGCCCTAGGCTCAGTAACTTTTGCAGTTGTGGGGGAAGGGTGAGGTAGATGGATTTGGACTTTCTGCCTCCCAGAATTGTCACCGCTGGGATACTAGCTTCTGCTCTAGGTAACTTCTCTAGGTAACTTTACACTTCTTGTTCCAACTGCAAAACTGTATTTTTATCTCTGTTTGACCTGTTTCCTGAGTTTTAAAGGGAAAGTAATAATTATGGTTGTTACGGGATCAAAATAATAATGATTGTAAAATGCTTAACATAAAGTCTGGTATATGATAGATACAACATTATTATTATCTCTCTCTGATTTAATGTAATTGTTAACTTTTGAAGTGGTTTTTAAATACCAAAAGTAATAAGCTGAATAATTTCTATATGCGGTAATCTGGAAATGCAATAGACATCATTTGAAAATTATTGTTTCTGTGTTTCTAAACTTGCATTGTGTTCCCAAAATTCTCTTAGATTGTGGAATATGAGAAGACCATTGTGTGGTAAGAAATGATATTATAGCAATTTTAAGCTGATTTTGATATATGTGAATTGGGTTTTTAAAGGGATGTGATAAAATTTGGAACTGTTACATGTGGTTATAACAAGTAAATAATTAATAATACTGATATTTAACCATGAGAACAGACTTTCTGTGTGAAAAAGTTTTCTATTATGAGAATATATCTGGTGATTTAAAGTTATAGTTTCAAATGATGAGAAGAAAGATTCTCTGTGCAAGGAGATTTAGGAATATGTTCACCTAACTGATAAATGGGTTGTTTCAAGTTTTAAAATGCATAATTATGTTTAGGGCGCTGTTACATTTCTAAATTGTGTAATTTGACAAACAGATGTAACAGCAATATTGAAAAATGTGGTAATCTTTTACAATGCTAAGAGTATTGGGCCTTAGAAATTAAAATGTTACCACTAGTGATTAGAATAATTTCTCTTATAATCTGAATGTTGTTAGATTAAGAATCGTAGTTAATTAAGAAATTGAGGTTTTTAACTGAAACAAGAACTTTTGAAACCATCTAGTCATGAATTCTTATCAATCTTGTGTGGTTTTCTGTGTAGAGGAATTACTCTGGAAAAAGCTTTTTTAAAGTCCTGGTAAACCTTATTATTGTGATAAGGCTAATTAATTGGGTATGTAATTATAGAAACTAAGTGTCCTCCACATTATAACACTTTTTGACTAAGGAACTTTGTAATATCTAGGAATTCTGGGCAATATTTGAGAATGAGGACATTTGGTACCAACTTAGTTAATGAATTCCAGCATTTAAGGATTAATTTGCTTTAAGGAAAATATTTTTGGAAAATGTTCTGTAAAATCTTTTTGTGTAATTTTGGAAGGCCCGCTGAATTTCCACCTGTAAGCCAATTGGTTGCAGTCCAAACCTATTGTGAGTTCTCGGAGTTTCTGGGTGAGAACCTAATTAGAATTATTAGAATTAATGCTTATCTATAGAAGCGCCCATTCAATGTCTTATTCAAGGTTCTTTTTTGAGTAAGGAGGTTGGAAATGACAGTCTGAATTCCTTACTCCTCCCCACCCTTAGTTTAGATAAGAAGATTCACCTTAGCCCACCTGTCAGAAGGGAAGGAAAGGGAAGGGGCAACAATTACTGGGATTTGAGTTTTTACTGAAAGAAAGAACAGTAGGGGTCTCAAACCTGGCTTTTTAAAGTCAGCAAAGGTGATGTTTTTAGGATAAGATTAGGTTTCGAGGAGGATGTGGGTCTTAAGGATACAGTTCTTATTAGCGAAGCTTGCCATCTGATGGCAAAGAACCCACCCTCAGGGGGAGATGATGTGGCAGATCTCTTTAATCAGAAATAAGCAGGTAGTAACAAAAGGGAAGTTATCTGCCAGAATCTGTTACCATTGTGAAAGAAGTTGTTTTTTTTTGAAAAATGGGAAATTGGATAAATGCAAATATGTAAAATCTTGTTGTTTTAATCAAATGACTGGTTATATTGGTACTCTTGTATAGTCAAATGAAAGATAATATGGTTTCTAAAGTGTTAATGAGAATAATTAGAAAGGGAAGAGAAGTTTTATGATGTAGGGTTGAATCATTATCCCGTGGACTAAGACTGGGATTTTAAAGTTGTATTGTATTTATGGGAGATAGAGTTCTTGGATGTTGTGAAGTGATATAAGAGCAATTGGGTATTGACACAAATAGTGTAATTAATTACTGCGACTAAATCAGAGACCTCTTCAGTTTAGGTAAACAATTCTAGAAGTATTTTGGAAAATGTTTTTGTGATTTTAAGCGAGAGTTATTGCTTAACAATGTGTATAAGACTCAATTCCTGAAGTGTTCTTTTTTTCCCTCCAGAATGAGTTAACAGGGACAAATCCATTGACTTGTGAGGTCAGTCATTAACCTCTTTTGTTTGTTTAAGCAAACTGGAATGGGATTCCAGTATACACAGTTATGTCAGTAAAAAGTACTAACTTATGAGTTGTTTTGTCTTATGGCTGAAATGAAGACTGAAAGTTTGAAAGATTTGGAAAGGTAAATTAAGGTTGAGGGAAAATAGGAAAGGCAGATGAGAAAGTTAGGGGACAAATGGGAGTTAGCTAAGCCTCCCCTGTCCTGAGAATGATAGTTTCAAATGGTTTAAGTTAAGTTGAGAGTGTGAGAAAGTATTTTAGAAGACAGAAAAGTTATGTAGCTTGACTTGTTAATTATTAGCTCAATGAAATTTGGGACAGTCCTATCTGAAGGATATTTATTTGCTATTTAAGATTTTATGGGACTACAATTTAATATTGTTTTAAGCTCTGATTACAGGTATAGGTCACACGAAGCCAGTAGTGGAATGGCAGGCATTACAGACTGAGAATTCTTAAAGGTGGATGTCTATGCCTGGAAAAAAGTCTTGAAGACGACCTTGGACACAACCTAGGTAGGATCTTCCTGACTCTATTTCCCAACTCTGCTATTTCCTTTCTGAAAAGGAAAATCCCCACCTGATTACTCCTAAGCCCTGCTTTCAGCACCTGGTGACTATAAGATTGGCTATCAGATATGACTGGTGCCTGGAATCAAACAGAGCTGAGGAAGTTCTTTCCTTCTGTTAAGATATGTGACATTGTCCCTCTTTTCTTTCATAGCAAATTTATATTATCAGGAAGTTTTGTAAGCACAATGCTAAATCTATTAGGTGATAGATGAATATTGGAATATCTGAGTTACTATAATAGGATACAGGAATGAATAGCTTACAATTTTAACCTATGTTCATGGCCAAATAAAGATCAGAAGGATATAGAGATAACATCCTCCAAAAGGAGGAAATGATTAGACACAGCAAATAAGGCAAAGATGTAATGTGATCAATGTCTAGGAGAAGGAAGAGATAGCAAATTTTGAAAAAGGCAGTTCCCCTAAGAATTATATACATATGTGTATGATTGGCTCCAAAATTTATCAGTCATGGAAATTCAAGCTAGTAAGTGTGTTTAGGTAGTAAGATCTTAAATGTGGATTTTTGTACAAGAAAATTGTATGAGATAGTACAAGTGAAATTATATCTCCTTTATTAAAGTATCTGTCTGATGATTTTAAAAGGAAGATGAGTTCAATTTATGGTTGGACCTTTATATTTTAAAGGATTCTTATACCAGGTACAAAATTTAGGTGAGGTTAGAAACAGTAGATGATATATGAACTGAAATACTCTGAAGTTAAAAGAAGGAGAGCCAAATTTAAGTGATTAAGTTATATTAAGTTAGAACTGTCTGAGGATTTCTAGATCTGAACCAGAGAAGCAGAACTCTCTTTTACTATCTAGGAACCAGATAACTACAATCAGGCATCTGAAAAAAAAAATTGTTGCTTTAAATGGACATTGGAAATATGTAACTGGGATTTAAAGGTACTTTGTATTTGTACTGTTTGAACTTAGCCCTGAGTGGCTGGGACCTATGTTGTGCTGTTTTTCTCTCAATTATCAAATTACATGTGTTCTGAGAGCTCCTGTCAGATCTGACTACTTCTATAGCTGCCAACTTGTGGATATGGACTCCTTGATCCTTCTATCACATCTGATGATTGCCCGTGCTCCTGAGTGGACATCTGAGCCCATAGGACACCTTGCCCTCCGGTTTCAAAGAGCCTGAAGGGGACAGCATCAGACGCAGGCAACCTTCCCAAGAGACTCTGGACCAGAACCTGTACGAAGGACAACTCTCTTCCTGAGTCCATTGCGTTCCCAAGACTGTTTACTTGTACCTTTGGTATCTTTAGCTTATTTTACTTAGGTGTTCTAGTTTCCCCATTATGCTCCCTACTGATACCCCTTGCAACTTGCTCCCCCTGCTTGTTTACAAGTAGTTTATAATTACTGTGCATCTCTGGGGATGTCCAAACACAGAAAGAGAAAAAAAAAACCTGAATCCACCTAGATAAGGATTTTCTTTTTACAACTTTACCCCTGAGGAAGATAGAGGTTTTTCCATACCTTAATTGGTCTTCAGGTGAAGCTTTCAGCTTACCTTTGACCAAAAGGAGGAAATGTGGAAAATATTATACTATTTTATATCATTTTTGTAATTTCAATAAGAGTCAGGGCCTGAACTACTTAACCAGAAGAAAAGCCTGATCCTAACAGTCTCTTTGTTCTCTGAGTAAGCTCAGAGACATCTCTATCTTGTATCAACAAATCCAGATGGAGTATTCCTTGCTCTGTCCATGGCCATTAAGGGTGAAAACCTTGAGCCCAGACACTATCTTGAATTGTGTAACTTTTCCTTATCTTAATATTTTATGGGCATATACTATGTTGTGGAATGTTAATGGCCAATTAAACACAGAGATCCTGGGGCTACAAATCCAATTGACACTTTGACAACTATCTAATTTGTTGTATTTACAATCTATTCCATTAAGGAAAATCCTCTTCTTGTATCATGGTTAAACATACATGGGGGTCATAAAAATGAGGTCATACAGGCTTGCTAGCTCTGCTAAAATAACGTATATAAGTTTTCTCATTGCTTTGTTCAGGCAGCCAGAGTTTATACTCTGACTCCTTCTACGTACAAGTAAGCTAGCTCCGCTATGCTTTAAGGGAAAATAATAAACAACATGGATTTTTCTATCACCTAGCTCTGTTGTTTCCTTCAACCAAATTTTCAGGTTTAACAGCAGTTTGGAAAATAAGTATTTTAAGATAGCAGGAGAAAACTCCTGAGATTTTGAGTAATTTCAGGAACTCATTCCCTTATTAAACCTTAGTAAGTAAATCTTAGTAAGTTTTAAGGAAAAATAAGGATTAAATCCTATGAAAGGTTTTTTTAAGTTTTAAAAGTAATTGACAAGATTAACTGTTTTATTGTTCTAGGGTAGTGAGAGTAAGTTTTTTGGCAGAAAGTCCAGGGAAAAAAAGCCTGGAAAAAAATTGGGTAAATAGCAACCTCTTCTTAACCCTCCCTTGACTTCCTATTTTATCCTTGAGTCCTCTTCTGCACCATTAGGACAGGAAAATATGATTCCTTTTAAGTAAAGGCTAGGATAGATAAAGAAAAGAGGAAAGCACCCCATAAAATATTGAGGGACTTCCCCACAACTCCAATCACTTAGCATGCCCCACACCCCTCCCCCAGAGTCATGGATGTACCTCAGTTATGGGGATTGCTAACATGATCATTACAATCTATGTCCCTCTGTTAACCTCTCTCTCATCTCAGAGAATTGTAGAGAAATTTTAACTGGTTGGCCCAACCTCTGACATGCTCCCTGCAAACCCCCCAGCTCTAAGTCCAGTCAATCTGTGTTTTCAGGTCAGGGCTAACCTTCTGCAAGTCCCAGACAACTGCTGCTTGGAAGAGTCTGAGTGCTGCCCCTGGCAGCACCTTGCATGGCAATACAAGGTGGGGAAAAATTCTAACCTTGCCCTTGGTAAATCTACCCGCTCTGTTCCAGTTGCAGAAATGTATTAGCTGTTTAATTTAGGTGAGTTATTTTATCTCTGCTCCAGTTTCCTCATTTGTAAAGAAAATAATGGTTGTTGTGAGATCAAAATGATTATAAAAGTGCTTAACACAGTGACTGGCTTATGATAAGCACTGTGTTATTATTATCATTAATATTATTATTATTTTGCTGCCTGAATCCATACCTGATAACTTTAAAGTGTTTTCAAAATGCCAAAGGTAGTAAGATCAATGATTTTTATATGTGGTAATTTGGAAAGGCAAATGATGTCATCTGATGTTTCATTTCATGTTTTAAATACATGAGATTGTTCGTGTTATTATCGTATTTCTAAATTGCATTATATTTCTAAATTTATATTGTGGAATTTGAGAGAACATTGTTAAACTGAAATGCTGTTAGAGAAAATTTTTAATCTGTATACTGTTTGATCAAGAATTGGGTTTTTTAAAAGGATGTGATAAAATTGGACATTGGAAAACTGTTAAATATTTAATGAAGTATGTTTAATTATAAAACAGCTAATATTACTACTAATAAACAATAACACTTGTGATAATAACAGATTTTTATTTTAAAATCTTGGCCATTAGGAAAGTATATAAACAAATATATTAAACAAGATGTAGCTTCAGTTTATTAATGATGAGACAGTTATTAGGTATTTGCTGTATGTTTGAAACCTCAGAATATGAGTAGTTTTTAATTTATAAGCAAAGGATTAATGAAATATTAACTGTTGGAGCTTGAATGTCTTTTCTGATGTTTGCCTAAGTTGTGGTTAGTGAAATTTTGCTATTTAAGGTAAAAATTCCCGGGACTATAAGTTTACTATTGTTTTGAGCTTTGAATACCAGGATAGTTATCTGAATTACAATAAAGTCAGTAGTAGAAAATGGAAGGTATGGCAACCGCTGAAGGTGGATATTTGTGCCTGGCAAATGTTGTGGGATAACCTAGGACATAGCCTAGGTAGGAGCCTTCTGAATCTAATTCCCCACTATGCTGTTATTTTCTGAAAAGGAAAATTCCCCAGCTGATTAATTCTGAGCCTTGCCTTTAACACTCTGTGACTAGATTGGCTGTCAGATACAACTTGTGCCTGAAATCAGAATTAAGGGAGTTTTTCTCTCTTCTATAATCAAGAAGTTTTGTAAGTATAAAACTAAATCTGTTAATAGATTAATACTAGAACATTGCTAAGTTGTTATAATAGGAATCAAGTATGAACATCTTACAATTTTTGTAAGGGTCTCTTGAGAGCCTGATAAGCTTGGGGGTTGAGGCCCATGGACGGTCCCATGATCTAGGGCTACACAGTCCAGCTCGGGTCCTCCTCCTCTGATAAGGCAGGCTGTGAACAGCACATGCCCCCTTCCAAATAAGGACTGGACACAAGTTGTCCAGGAGCTGTGATGCATGGCCCTGGGGCTCCTGATCGGCTTAAAGGATCATGCATGAGCTTGCTTGCACCCAGTAAGGAAGGCGAGTACTGCTTGCTGTAACAATGAACAGAGTTCCTTCTATCTTATCTTGACTCCCGCCTCAATCATTGCATACCAAGACAGGTCCTTGCTGGTCAAGGACTACCAGGGATAAGAGGCTCCCAACAAATGGCCCCCAAACGTGGGGCTCGAAGAGAGGACCCTGCACCCCATGAGGCTGTTCTGATGCATAGGAGGATAGGCGCAGCCGAGCCACTCATGGAGGACAACAATATTCAACTCGCCTGGGAGAGACAGACGAACAAGACTCCCGGTGCAACCTGAAGCAAGGTCAGAGAGCTGGATAAGACTTCGGAGGAGGTAAGGTTAAAAGAAAGCCTTACCAGTGGTGCACTCTGCATCCTTCACAGACTCTAAGGGCTTAGAGACATTCTGCAGAATACTTCACAAGCTTAGCAAGAAGCAAGGATGCACAATTCATTTGAGAAAAGTTAGGGGCACCACACCACAACAGCAGCTACAGCAAACACTATATACACTGAAGTTCCTCAAAACAAAAGTTTTACAGACAGATGTGGCTACCAGAACAGAGCAAGAGGAGGAACTTGCACACTTGGCAGACTCCAAGGACAAGATACCAAAAACAGGCAACTTAGAATATGATCCAGAGGAAAGAATGAAGTCTCCTTCGGCCCCTCCCCCAACTCCTCAATATAAATCCAATCCATGCATTTGGGAACATAAAATACATTATATGAAAGTTCTGAAGAATCTAGTAAGAGAAAGATGTCTCTTAAACAACTGGAAGAGACCAACCTGGGATCTGCCCCAGATCATCTTAAAAGCAGGGTCTCCATGACCCCAATAAAGCATGGCACCTGGCCTCCATTACATCAGAGGGCCAAGCACTTTTTGTATAAGATTCACAAAATCCTCTCTCTGTTTTTTGTCTCTGTGTCTGTGTTCTGTATATGCGTTTCTGTGTGGAGTGTGTAATCTGACACCCTGTAATGTTCATCATCTCTTGAGAGAAAAATGTCTTTTCTTTAATGGTTTTTTCTTTTTACAATGTGATTAGAGGTGTTGAAAACACTTGGAAAATTGTTGGAAATAATGTTCTTTCTTTCACTCTTCATTCCAGATCTGGCCAATTTGGAATGTGAAGAGAGATAAGAAAGGAGGCAGGGACCTTTTCCCTTGAATTTAAGTGAAATGTGTTCTAATTTGACTTCAGATAAGTAAGAATTTATTATACTATTTGACACTAGGAAAAATTGGGAAATTGTGTAGATCTGAAAAAGAGACACTTTGAACTCCCCAGTATGAGGAGAAAGGGACATGGTACCACTGGATTTTTTCCAGAGTCCCACTCACCTTTGACTGGCAAATTCAAAGTTCTCACTTCCAAAGAGTTTTTAAGGAGTGAACACAGAAGTAAAATTTACTAAGTTAAAGTAAAATTTGGGAAAGACAAACTTGTATAAAGGAATTTAGGTATGGGGTAGAACAGCAGCTAAGTCCACATGACTCTGAGTCCATGTGCTCTTGGCCACCCCCTCCCCCAACTCTACCTTAGAAGACTGGGTGTGTCAATCAGGAGCTGAAGCTAAAAGAAACTTGTAACCTGATTTGGGAAATAGGGCTGATTAGTTAGAGCTTGGAAAGGTAGGCTCCTTTGCCCTCAAGGGCCTGCCAGGCCCCACCTAGGGAAGAGCCCTTAGAAAACTGAAAGGGAATTTTTCCCTGTATCTGAGACAGGAGGCTGAAGGGGAAACTGAGAAATATTTTAGCTTGGTTTAAAGAATGAGTGGGGGAGTTGCAAACCCATGTGCTCTTATCTTTCTTGAGAGTCCTAAAGGTTTTTGTTTTTGAAGAGAAGTGCCTGCACTCCCCTCTCAAAATCCTTTTAGGCATTTTGTTAATTGCCAGTGTGCATAAGATGAAGCTTGAAGAAAGCAGGGTGCAAATAAAGTTTTTCTTTTCTTTTGTAAGTTCATTCATGGCCAGGTGAATTTGCCTAGTACTTGGGTCAGAGGTAGTGGATGCTGAAGAAGATATAGCTAAATAAATAAAGTGTATTTAAGATATTAATGTATTAATATATGTTATGCATATATTTATATATTAATGTGTTAATATAGAAATACCAGAAGTAACAGGATCAACAATTCCTATATGTGATAACCTGGAAATGAAATTGATGTCATCTGAAATTTATTGTTTCTGTATTTCTAAAATTATATTGTATTTCTAAAATTCTCTAGATTGTGTAATTTGAGAAGACCATTATGTGATTTTAATCTGAGTTTGATATATGTGAATTGGGTGCTTTTAAAGGATGTGATGAAAATTTAACAATTTTAAACTGTCATATTTGGTTTAGAGATGTATTTACTTAGACTGAAATGAGTAGTTCAAATTTTACATACATAATAATGTTTAGGGCATCATTACATTTCTATAGTATAATTTTGTTAGAGTTGCATTAGGTTAAGAAGTTGGACAATTGCTGTAACCTAAGAAATTACAACTTCCAAGTTTTGTCTGGAAGTTCAGTTGAAATTGTTTTTGCTATAAATCAACTATGTATACAAAGGCCTTGTTGGGTCTTCTTGTAATTTCTGTCAATTCAGGATACATTGTGAATTGTTAAAATGTGGTTTTATAAACAGTAATCTTTTCTTTTACAATGCTAAGAGTATTGGGCCTTAGAAATTAAAATGTTACCACTAGTGATTAAAATAATTCCTCTTGTAATCTGGATGTTGCTAGATTAAGAGTTGTACTTAATTAAGAAATTGAGGTTGTCAACCATCTAGTCATGAATTCTTATCAATCTTGTGTAAAGCTTTCTGTGTAGAGGAATTCCTATGAAAAGTTTTTAAAGTCCTCGTAAACTTTGTTATTGTGATAAGGTAAATTTAATTGGGTATGTAATTACAGAAATTAAGTGTCCTCTACATTACAACACTTTTTGACTAGGGAACTTTGTAATATCTAGGAATTCTATGCAATATTTGAGAATGAGGACATTTTCCACCAACTTAGTTAATGAATTCCAATGTTTAAGGGTTAATTTGCTTTTAGGAAAGAGAAGGACATAGATGTCTTTCATTCTAAAACCTTCTAAATAATTCTCTTCAGAAAGGTTTAGTGAGTATTCCTTTTAACATCAGGATAAAATTTTAAACTGTTTTAAAGAAGGGAAAATGCTTTTGAAAAATGTTCTGTAAAATCTCGTAAGGAGGTTCGAAATGGCAGTCTGCATTCCTTACTCCTCCCCGCCCTTAGTTTGGATAAGAAGAAAGAATTTTACCCTAACCCACCTGTCAGAAGGGAAGGAAGGGGGAGGAGCAGCAATTACTGGGATTTGAGTTTTACTGAAAATAAGAAAATGGTAGGGGTCAGAAACCTCCAAACCTGGCTTCTTAAAGTCAACAGAACTAAAGTATATATGGGAATAATTTGGGGAAAAGGGAAAAGAAGTTTTATGAGATAATATTGTTTACGAATGTAAGGTTGAATCATTATCCCATAGACTAAGGCTGGGATTTAAAGTTATATTGTATCTATGTGAGATAGAGTCCCTAGATGTTTTGAAGCGATATAAGAGTAATTAGGTATTAATACAAATAGTATAATTAATCACTGGAACTAAATCAGAGGCAGCTTCAGTTTAGGAAAAAGAATTTCAATGTAAGTCTCTTTAGGAGAGAAGTTGTAGAATATTTTTGTATTGATGGGAAAGGTTAAATGCAGATTTGAATTCATTCCATCGTCTAAAACATAAAGATAAAGTTATATGGTTGAATTCTTTCAGATCAGGTATAATTAGAGAAGAATAGAAAAATAGAGGAGAAACTGATGAAAATGTGTTAGAGCAATAACTTATGATCTTAATGGGAAGACTTTATGAATAAGGGAGGAAATGCTTGCAAGCTATTTAGAGCTAGCTTTAAGGATGTTCCTTAGGCAATAGTCACTGATCATTGGAACTTGTCTTTCAAAGACTTAATGCGACTGTTAACTGTTTTTCTGAGTCTAACTCCAGGTGTGAGTATCAAGGAAGGCTGATCCAAGATGGCAGCAGCCCTGTTGGAAGGCAGGCATGAACTGCAGGTATGATCTCTTGGCAAAGTTGAGGGGGCAACTGTTCAACCTGTGCTGAGGTGGGACCCTTTTGACCTGATGCCTTAATTGAAACCTGGCAGACTAAGCCTGACTGAATGCAGCTTGCAGCTTGACACAGCCTCTGCCTGGAGTTGACAGGAAGCTGGGGAAAATATGGTCCCCTTACTCTGTGTCCCTACTCACTTGGTGGCAAATTTCTATAATCAGAAGGTTTTGTAAGTACAGTGAAAATCTATTAATATTAATAATGGAACATCTTAGATTACTATAGGACTGGGAGCAGTGTTTTTGTGTAGGTATAAGTTAGATTTTTTTTCTTGGTAATGGTATGGAGACAATTAGGTCAAGGGCTTGTGAAAATATTATTTTGCTATTTGGTTAATATCAAGCTTGTCTAAAGCTTTGTTACAAATAGTAATGTTAAAAGAAGAATGGCTTGTGGCTTATTCTGTAAACGCCATCAAAGAAACATGGCATGACAAAGTTTATGATATTGTATGTACTGTGATAAAAATTGGTTATTTAATGTGTTTATGTATGTGCTGTTAATTCCTTAAGTGAGATATCATCCTCCTGGTGAGGAAATCAATAATGAGTGAATGTAAAATATAAGAAACTGGGTTCTGATGTGAATTTCTTAAACAGAAATTGGTCAAGGTTCCAATTTTGAATTTGTAAAATGATCAGGGTTATAAGGATTAGAAATGGTAACTTAAAATTGTGCTAAGATTACTCTTGTAGGAGAATGGATAGAAAACTGGTTCCTGCAGGAAGAGAAGAAGAAGACTGTATGCTGGAGATGACTGGAACAGATACTAAGAACCAGAAGATTTCATTAACAATGTCCTCTGTCAGACAGCTGCATATGAAAAGAACTTCTTGAATCTTAAAGAGACAATTACATTTTTATTTCTTTTTTGAGTCTATGTATCTATATTCACAAAGTGGACTGTCCACTTTGATTTGTCAATGTGTCGATCGAGCCTTCCCATGTTTACTTACAAGGGGATAATTAAAGGAAAAAATTCGGATGTACCTATAGTGGTGAGGTGTCTGCAAAAAAGAAAAGGGGGTAATTGAGTGGAATACTGATGGAGTGGAATATTGAAGTAGCAAAACAATTATTGATTAGTGATAGTTTCAAAAAATTATTGATATTTTCAAAACATTTACCCATTTCATAATGTATTCTTGACTATTTTCCATATGGTACCTTATGTTCTTTGTTTGGTCATAATAAGTTTTGTCTACCTTGTGTCCTTAGGATAATGAATGCTATGTTTAAGCCTTATTTCATAATCAGAATATTACAGCAGAAATTACCCAGTTGTTGCAATTGGCCACTGAGGAAGAAAAAGCAGCACATGAGAACTTACAACCTGACAGTGTTATAGATGACTTTCTCAGTCATATTAAGACATTTTTAACCCCCAATTGGCTTACTCATGTTTTAGGGACTGTGGCCATTGTGGGGGGCCTTGCCGTTTTGTTATGTTGTTGTACTCCTTTAGTACTGAGAATGTGTCTTGGGGCCCTGTGTACAGCCGTTGATTCAGTACACATTGACTCTTGGTACAAAAACAAAAAGGTGCAATTGTAAGGGGCTCTTGAGAGTCTGATAAGCTTGGGGGTTGAGGTTCATGGACAGTCCCACAATCTGGGGCTACACAGTCCGGCTCAGGTCCTCCCCCTCTGATAAGGCAGGCTGTGAACAGCACATGCCCCCTTCCAAATAAGGACTGGACACAAGTTGTCCAGGAGCTGTGATGCATGGCCCTGGGGCTCCTCATAGGCTTAGAGGATCATGTATGAGCTTGCTTGCACCCAGTAACGAAGGCTAATACTGCATAAAAATCCTGCTTGCTCTAACAATAAACGGAGTTCCTTCCATCTTATCTTGACTCCCGCCTCAATCATTGCGTACCAAGACAGGTCCTTGCTGGTCAAGGACTACCAGGGGTGAGAGGCCCCCAACAAATTTTCACCTATGTTTTTGGTCAAATTATGATATAGGGATGGTATCCTGCAAATGGGGAAATGATTAGACAAAGTAATAAAACAAAGATGTAATGTAAAATCTTTCTAGTTAAATGGAATAGCAAATTTTGAAGAACAAAAAGGAACAAGATTAGACAACTTTCTCAAAAGAACTCCAAAGAACTATGTACAGATGTATATGTTTGGCTTCCACAGTTTTTCAATAATGGAAATTCAGGCTTTAAGTATGTTTGAGGTAACAAGTTATCAAAAATGGATTAAGGAATTATTAATTAAGGATTAATTAGGTTTCTGCACAAAATTGTACTTATACTGGTACAGAAATTTAAATTATTTCCCCATTTTTAAAAGTAGGAAAAAGAAAAAAGGAAGGAAATCTGATAGTTTTAAAGGACAGAAGAGTCCATTTTCAGTTAGGCTGTCTTAAGTTTTCAAAAGATTCTTACATCAGGTCCAGGTTATAGATAAGGATAAAAACAGCAAATGATATATAAACTGAAACTCTCTGAAGTTTCAAAATTGGGGGGCAAAATTTAAGTGATTGTATGAAACTATATTAAGCCAGAATTATCTGAGAACATCTATATTTGGAACCAGAGAAGCACTTTTTAAGAATAAAGATGTTTTCTTTATTACATGGTTGACTTGTAAATTGCCCTTCTCAGAACTAGTTCATTGTGAGCCCTCTAAGTAATTTGAACTGTATCTAACTTAATGTAATTATGCAATTATAGAAACTGTGAGAAAAACTTTATTGCAGTGTTTAATCTTGGATATCTGTAGCAGCCCCTGCTCCTGAGTAGATGGACTCAGAAGCTGTTGACATCTCTATGAGACAGCTGTCCCAAAATTCTGGATGAAAAGCTGAGGCTACTGTCTTAGTTTGTTTTCCTTTCCCCTTTTTGTTATTGTACTCAATCACCAAAGGCTCTGATTCAAATGTGTGCTGGCATTTTCTCACTCTGAAATTCTTCACCCCTTCTCTTTTCAATAAATTCAATAAAATACTTTCCTGATAATTTCCTTCAAGGAACTAATCCCCAGGGAATATTCCATGACATATACTGCCACTTCTTCATTGGCCATGAGGTTAGGGATTCTTCCAAACCCTCTCACCTTGGACAAAAGGGAGAAATGTCAAAATATTTTGGAGATAACCCTGTTTTCCAGAGCTAAAGGCTTAACAAGAAGCCTGTGCCCTGAGCTTGACATAATAATAATCTTTTGTACTCAGAATGAAATCACCTGCTGGAAAATGTGTTGCTTGGCATATTGCTTGGACCAGCTCCAGGTATTTAGTGAGAAATTTAGCTCCCACTGCTTCGCAGGGCCATGCATCTCATGTTCATATTCCCTGTTCCTTGGCACTGACAGGTACTGTACTCCTGTCCCTGTCATAATGTTCTGGTTCTGTACCTAGCTGGAGACCATGAGCACTAAGAGCAGAGACAACGACTCTTCTCCTTGGATCTGAGAATGCCTGTATAATCCCAAGAAATACCAACCATGAGAACTATGTCAAGATCAAAGAATGCTTGTGTTGTGGGCCAACCTCTTTCATGTATATAAGTGGCCTTAAGCAGCCTTAAGCTCTCCTTCTTAGAAAGTGGGGAGGGTTTCTGTATGCATAACTCCTTTTCCACATTCTAAAATTAATTAAACTTCTGTCTGTGTCCAGACTCTCCTGTCTCTGCCTGTGCTGTTTGTTTGGCTCCAGCCACCCACAGGTTAGAGGCCAGTTCTAGTCCAGCTGACAAGGTTAAATAAAAGGAAATTAACTATAGAAAGAAAAGATATTGGAGGGTAAAAAAGGAAGAAAGGCCCAAAAGTAGAAAAATGGAAAGAATAAAAATGATGGAAAATTTTAAAAGTCATTTTAGGAAAAAACTGAAGGAAGAAATAAAGAAAATAAAAAAGGAAGGAAGGATGGAAAGAAGGAAAGGAGGGAGGTAAGGAGAAAGGAAAGGAGGAAAGAAAGAAGAAATGGAGGAACTAAGGAAAAGGAGAATAAAGGCTGGTAGTAAAAAAAAAGGCAAAAAGATAAGCAGGAATGAAGGAAAAATGACAAATTGAAGAAATTAAGGAACAAAAATGTTCAAGTGTAGGAATGAAGTTAGAGAGAAAATGTGAAAAGAAAAACTGAAAATTAAATAAGGAAAGGAAGAACAGTTATTGTGTAGAAAAAGAAATAAGGCATGAAGGTACAAACGTGAAAAAAGAATGAAAAATTAGGGAAAATACAGATGGTAATTTTTAAAGGCAGGAAGACAAAGGCAAAACTAAAGGAGTCAAGAAACAGAGGAAAGAGGAAGGACGGAAGTTTAAAAAAAGGAAAAATGAAGAAAACAAGGAATAAAATGAGAAAGCAGGTAGTTAGAAAGAAAAGCTGAAAGGAAGGAATGAAGTAAAATGCAACAAAATTAACAACCAAGGGTCTAAGGGGGTAGAAAAAGAAGGTAGAAAGGTGAAAAAATGAGGGAAAATAAAAGTAAACAACCATTTAAAACAGAAAGAAAGAAGGAAAGAAGGAATGTGGGACAAAAGGAGGAGCAAAGATAGGAAGGAAAGATACAGGGAAGGAAGGAAAGAATTCAAGTAAGACTGAATGAATGAAGAGATAAAAATATAAAAAGTAAACAATTAGAACAGAATGAAGTATACGACAATGGAAATAAAATAACGAATAGTAGGAATGTAGGAAAGAATATTTAAAAGGAAGCATAGAAGGAAGAAAGGTAAACTGAATGAAAACTGAAGGAAATTTGAAGTTAAAAAACCCATATTTTAAAAGCACAGAAGGTTGGAGCTTTGAATGAAGGAAAAATTAAGGAAATTGGATAAAGAAAAATTGATTTAAAAGAAATAAAAAAAAATTAGAAAGGTAGGATGCATAGGAAACTAGTTTTCCAAACTAAGTTAGAAAGTTGGAATAAAGGAAATAAGAATGGAGTGAATGAAAGAAGAAAGGGAAGTAGGAAAGTGGGAGGGAATAGATAGAAGAAAGGAGAGAATGAAAGAAGGAAAGTGGAAGGGAAGGAAAGAAGTAAAATTCAAGAAAGGAAGGAAAATGAAGTAAGCAAAGAATAAAGGCAAAATAGAGGTGTATTGCTAAAGCAACATTAATAACTGTTGCTATTGTTATGAGTATGCTGGTGTGACTCTGCATTGCAAAATATAATAGACTTTCCATATAGAAGATAGAAGCGAAACATTTATTCAGACACCAAAAAGCCAAATCCCAGCACCAGTAAGCCGAATCCATCATAGCAAAAGCAAAGTTAAATCACATTATCATTACAGAGAGCAGCTCCATTCCATACATTTCCCTCCATCTGCTGGAGCCTTTCCATAAACAAACACCACAAGCTGCCTTCCTCTTCTCTCTCCCTTAGCTCTAACTTCTCTGATTGCACTTACTTCCTGCTCCACCCTTTCCTGTTCCATTTCTTCAGCAAGCTCCTCCCACCATATGTGACTTAGGCTTCCATGTGACTTAAGCAGGTCATATGGACTTATTAATGGATGGAGGAGATCTTCAAATTAAGCAAAAAATACATTATCAATACCTTTGGCCCCAAGATCCTTCTTATCAATTACATAGGTCATGTGGCAACTTGTGTCCACAGAACCACACAACAATATAACAGGGATAACACAAAATAAGCACATAAAAACACAATATAAGCACATAATCAATATCATCATTCCCCCTTTGAATGAATGGGTCTCAAAATCTTGGGGTAAAGAGTGAAGGTCTCAGCCTCCATAGCTGCTTCTTGCTGAAAGTGGACATAGCACAGTTCCTGCTGCAAGAGGTCAAAAGTGTCATTGAGAGGTGGACACCAGGACCAGGAGTGACCCATCACAATTGTCAGGTCCAGGGATGCAACATCACAGCCCTGGACAGGGGTTGACATTTAGCTTAAGTGATCAGGCACCTACAGGTGGAGGGCACTAAGCCTGCAGGAAACAAATCCAGGAAAGAAATTTGCCAGACAAAAAGCCAAAAAGAAACAAGGCAATAACCAGAAATAGGGTAGATATAGGGTCACCCACACTCCTGGAGTCCATGAACCCCCTATCATAGCCTGAATCATGGTAGAATATATGAGTTAAGGGTACAATTTGGTAATCATCTTCTCCTGAATAAACAAGTTACAGTATTATCTTTCCCATGTGCTATAATTTCTGCAGGCTGTGGAACATTGTCTGGCTTCTGTTTTGCTCATACTTTACCTCCCAATATTATTCTGTCAGTAGAACCAAACACTTCAGATCCTCAAATAGTTATTTCAGAAGGAGAGTCAGTTTTCAAAGGGGTATCATTTCAGAAGGAATAATAATCACTTGAACGATTCTATCATTTTTAGAAAACTGTATAGGTTCTTCACCTAAATTTTGGAATGCCACAATAATTTCTCCTTGATAATTAGAAACTCCAGCCAATATTGTTATCCTTAATTGTTCACTACCCTCATCATTTTGGAAACTCATCAGGGAGGAGGTGTGAATTGAAGTACACAACTGACATTCATTGGGGTGCTCAACCTTCATTTTGAGACCCAACGGAAAGATTTTCCACTTTCAGTGCAAAAGCTGTGAAAGGATATTTTGGAGAAAAATTAGTAATTTTAATTTTGTTTACAAACTGTAAGAAATAGGGGAAGCAGTTTTGTTTCCACAGAAAGTATCCCTCTTCCCTCCCCTCCTCCCCAGCATTAGCAGAATGTAAGTCAGACGACTGTTTAGACCTAGTTTTAATCAAAGCTCTCAGGTGAAAGGTCAGAAGCTTGTATGCAAGCTTAAACTAGTCATTTGCGGAGGGCATGACATAGGCAGTCAGGGGGTTGCATCTGGCCAATGAAGAGCCTGGTGGGAAATTCAAAGGGAGGGTCGATAAAAAGACTGGTGTCCATCTGAGTCCTTGTACTCTCCTGTACTCTGTTCAGGGGACATGCCCATTTATTCAGACTAAATAAATGTGAAATATAACTAAAATATTTCTGGCTTCCCAACAATTATTGTTTATTTCTAGACAATGTGAGTAAATTTCTTTTTTTTTTTAATGCAATTTATTTATTTAACATATTTGGTTTTCAGCATTGATTTTCACAACATTTCGAATTACAAATTTTCTCCCCATTTCTACCCTCCCCCCCACTCCAAGATGGCTTATGTTCTGGTTGCCCTGTTCCCCAGTCAGCCCTCCCCTCTATCACCCCCCTCCCCTCTCAATGTGAGTAAATTTCTAATGCAAACTAATAAGATAGTTTTCTTTACACCTCATATAAGTGGCTTTGGGAAAAGTTTTCCATAGTTTAATCTGTTAATCTCATAATGATCTGGTAATTAGTTTATGATAATTGTATTATCTCCTGATTCAACTGCTAAACCAGTTTATCAACGCAACCCAAATAGCTAAAAACAAAAACATAGAATTATATAATAGCTGTAGGTGAGTTTTTCCCTTACATACCTGGTTAGTTTTATACTTTTCCTGAATTCAAGAGTAATTGGAGCTTTGTATCCTCCCTTTCTCAGTAAAGAATCTATGGTCTGATTATGACCCCAGCCCACTGAGATTAAGCCAGAATAAACCAGATTAATAAATAAGCACCTTTGAAATGAGGGTCTTGGAAAAAACATGAAATGTAAAAGGGTTTACATTTACAGCGAAAATTCAAAACATTAAGAAATCAATATTAAATACATATGTATTTTGGCTTGTTAAAGAAAATTTTTATTATTTTAGAGTGGCATGGTAAAAAAAAAAATGATTACTACTCATAAAAGAAGAAGACCCGGAATGGGAGGGGGGTGTGCTCCTACGTAGGCATTTAATATTGGCTAAGTGATTAAGCTAACTGGGAAAAAGTAGAAAGCTAGTGGATATATCCTCTCTTTTCTGTTAGAGAAGTCAACCCAACGCTGATGATAGCAACATATTTTGTACTAATATTTTGAGAAAATTGTCACAATTCTTTTCCATTTTCCTTTACTTCTAACACAAGACATGTTTTCTTTACTTTCCCTATAAGTGGCCATGCCTTAATATCATTGTCATCTAAAATAAAGATAAACAAAAGTTATCTGTGTAAAATTACATATTCATTATATATTAAACCTACAAACTTTAGATTTAAATCACTGTGGAAAATGATCTAATACAAATAAAGTCAACTTAAAGATCAAATAAGATTAAATGGAAAAATAAACATGAAATGGAAATAGGGATGAACTCTATAGTTTGACTTTTAGCAAATCTTTCTGAATCCTGTTTTTTTTTAAGTGAAATAATGAAAGAGAGAGAATAGACAATTTATAAGGTACTTTTCAGATATTAGCTTAATGATACTATAATTTCAAAAATAGTTTAAAGGCATTTGATGTTAAAAGTAAGTATGGTACAATTACTCATGGACTTATAATAACAATAATAACTAACTGGGCATGAGAAAAAACATTGCACAAAATAAATGAAATGATGTTCAGAATTCCTTGTGTAGAATAATCCCTATTAAATAAAGTCTTATCCTCATGTAGCACAAAGGAATGAAAGTCATGGGTCTTAAGACTTGTGTTCTACTTATCCTGACACTTTCTAGCTGAGTGTGAGCCTGGGAAACAAAATACATAAGATAACTGTGATTGTACAGTGCTTTTTGTCATACTTTTACTTTCAATTTGTTTGACTCAGAAGAATAAAATGTGTAGAAATCTATGGAAATAATTTGATTTAACAAAGGCATTTTGAGAACACTAATTATACAGAAAAGTGAATTTATTGTGTAATACAATTGCAAGGTCTGAAGTGCTTCAACTTAAATTTAGATTTATAACTAAAGGACAATACTACACGAAAATACAGTGACCTTGCTTCTTTTCCACCTCTGGTAAGTAGGTAGCAGCTCTTTTTGATCCTTTTGCATTGATGAATTCCATTTTAATGCCATGAACACCCACCTGAGACTCATTAATAAATTAATAAATAAATAAAATAAATTGTCGTGGTTAGTCTCCAGATTATATTTTCATAACCATTTAATTATTTAGAACAAGGTTTCAGTTTTCTATTTTTCTATAGTTTCATCCTTTATCTTCTTTGATAAGTTGGTTCTTAACATCAGTCTTGTAAAATGTTATCTTTTAAAAAAAGAAGAAAAAAGATGATTACAGCACATTGAGAGTTTATTATCTTCATAAAAGTAATGCTTGTGAGATGGGCAGAGATGGAAAGAGAGAGAAACAGCTTCTGAGAAACACCTAGAATTTGTAGGAAATAAAATCCATGAAAGGAATAAGCAGTAAAATGCATAATCTCAAATACTTAACAAAGAAATGCTCAAAACTGAAGCAGCAAAAAATAAGCAGACCTAGGTCCAAATACATAGAATCTTATGTGTATCTCTTGACTGGGCCAGGAAGAAACTGGATAAGTTAAAAAAAGGCAAGTTTGTATTGTTCTATTACTGTACAGTCATAAAGAATCCAGGAGGCAGGGAGGAAGCATGAGGGAGTATTTGGAAGGACAAATAGAATGATTCTGTAACTGCAGGATACATGTACAGAAAAAACAGTATGAATTTGGAGAACAGAGAAATCATCTAGTAATGTTAAGGGTTCAGTTATCCAGAGGGAGTAGTCAATAACTCCTTAACTTGATAACATAAATTTGTATTGCTGATCTGGTACCCTGGAGAGAAGCTATTATTCCATCCCTTTGATTTATAAGAGAGGAGAATAAATGCAGGTTTATGAGGTTTATGCCAAGTTTAATTTTAATATTTCAGTAAAGGATAAAATATTCTCAAGACTCAAATTATGAAGGTAGAGAGAAAAATAATTTTGTTGAGCAGGAAAAGTGAGATTTGCCTGAAAAGATTAATGCCAATGTAAGAGAACAAATTAATAAATTTAATTTCAAAAATTTTTTGCTTTCAAATTTACTTTCAAGATTAAAGCATAATCATATTGTTAAAGACAACAAAATTTTGTTTGCTTACTTGTTTTTATCTGTATATGATGAAAAGAGATAATGAACAAAGTGATAAGATATTTGTTTGAGATGGAAGGGACAATAATAACTGATGAGAGAAAAGGTATAGCTCAATTTTAGTTTTGTTTTCTCTACCAAGAACAATCTATTGACTGGAAATAACAGAACAAAAATGAACAGGGAATTGAAAGCTTAGCTCTCCTTGATTAATTTAAGTCACCTGGACCGGGTATAACTGTTTAATCACTAGCAGCGATATTTTAAAGATCATGGAGAAAAGAAGAAGCACCACAAGACTGCAGAAAAAAATGCAAGAAAAAATGAAAGTCATTTCGTTTTCATTCATCATCAAATCATTCATAAAATAATTTCCCACATTTTCCTTTCCGTTTTCCCTTGCACACTTCTCTTCCAAATGCTTTGTTTTTCAAATATCCTGCGCACGCGCGCGCACACACACACACACACACACACACACACACAATAAAGATATACATAATAACGGCAATATTGTTCAATGAAGAAATGTGACTGACTTAGCTCTTCTCAACAATACAATGATACAACACAATCGCAAAGGACTAATGATGAAGCATATCTGCCTCCAGAGAAAGAACTGATACTGTTTGAATACAGTCTGAAACATGCTATTTTTCACTTTCTTCCTTTTGTTCTATTTTTTTATTTGAGTCTTCTTGAACAAAATGCCTGATATGAAAATGTTTTACATGATTACATATGTATAAGCTATATCTGTTCCCTTTACCCTCTCAGGCAGATGGCTAGGGAGGGAGTGATAGAATTGAACTGAAAGCTTTTTTTAAAAAAAAGTGTTAAAATTGTTTTAACATGTAATTGGGAGAAAAAAAAGTTACATTTTTTTTAAAAAGTCTACTCATTCTACATCGGGAAGGGGACAGTCTGAACACCTGGGGCAACTGGCATCAGAAGGAATAAGGGACCACAGGCACAGAGGAGACTCCCAGGCAAATATTTTTAAAAAGGCCAACAAGAAAGAGTATATATCAGTGGTGGTGGAGGTGCCCTACTATGAGGCAGTGTCCTCTCTAATACCTGCAGCAAATGGTACTATTCTGGGAGTGCAAAAGATAATCGATTGGGTCAAGACAGTGGCAGAAAGCACCTAGAGGGCAAGACCCAGAACAGATACATTAGAAGCCTTGATTGCATGAAGAATACGAAGAAAAGAGAGAGACCAGAAAATTATAGGGGTCATGAATCAAAGAATGAAGGCCTCAAGGAACCTGAAAAAGATGGTAATGAAGAGAAACCTGTTTTTTAAAAACAGGTTTGAAAAATAAAATAACCTAATGAATAGGACTAGTAGAACGGGAGGGAAGGAAGTACTTGACTAACTGAAAAGCAAAAAAGATGGAAGAAATATAAAACCAGATAAAAGTAGGAGAGAAAAAGGAATTAATTAACAGGGAAAGGGATATCAGATGAGAAGGGAAGATCATGGATGAGGGGAAGAGAGTCAG
The DNA here is from genome assembly GCF_011100635.1 of Trichosurus vulpecula. Lineage (NCBI taxonomy): Eukaryota > Metazoa > Chordata > Mammalia > Diprotodontia > Phalangeridae > Trichosurus > Trichosurus vulpecula. The sequence goes on along the minus strand of NW_023494523.1, from coordinate 2,791 downwards.
GCCTACCTTTAAAAAAGATTAAAGTGAATGAAGGAACATAATATTGTGTTTATAGTAGAAGGAGGAAAAAATCATAACAATTTTATACATGGATGGAGGAAACAATTATATACCTCTCAGAGATATTTTTTAAAATACTTTATTTTTCCCCAGTTACATGTAAAGACAATTTTTGACATTCACTAAAAAATTTGATTTCCAAATTTTCTCTCCCTCCTTCACTTCTCCTCTTCCCAAGGACAGTAAGCAATTCATGTTCAATCATGTAAAACATATTACCATATTAGTTATGTGAAAGTAGATGCTGACCTAAAGGGAAAAAACCCTGAAAAGATACAGAAAGTGAAAAATCATACACTTTAATCTGTATTTGGACTGTGTTACTTTAGAGATTTATTCTTAACCAAACGACAGGCAGAGGCACTTAGAAAAGGATACAGGTAATTTTGATTACTTTAAACTGAAGAGTCTGCACAGACAACATTAAAACAACTAGGATAAAATGTACTGAAGGGGGGGATAAATGTTTGATATCCCAGCTATCTTATCAACCCACAAATACTTTAAGATTATCTCCCCAATAGATAAATGCTCAAAGATAGGAACAGTCCTGAGGAGAAGAACTGAAAAGTATTCACACAACCACCCGGAAATGCTCCAAACCCCTAGTAATGAGAGAAATAAAAAGCAAAACAACACTAAGGTTCTACCTCATACCCTGCAAATTAGCAAAAATGATAAAAAAAAGAACAGCAACGATGTTGGAGGGGCTGTGGAAAGATGGACACATGCATTTCAGTGTTAGACTATGAAACGGTGTAACAATTTTGGAAAGCAATCTAGCTATTGTTGTTCAGTTGTTTCAACTGGGTCCGACTGATCCCATTGGAGATTTTTTGGGCAAAGATAATGACCTGATTTTCCATTTCCTTCTCCAGATCATTTTACAGATGAGATAACTGAGGCAAACAGGATTAAGTGTCTTGCCCAGGGCTATATAGCTATTAAGTGTCTGAGGCTGAATTTGACCTCAGGTCTTCCTTACTCTATGCCTGGTGCCCTATACAGTGCCACCTACCTGCCCTAATAAAGCAATTTGGAATTATGGAAATAAATGATCAAAATAAATGACAAAATACCTTTGAACTGGAGTCTCCATTACTGGGCTTCTCCATTACCGTAAGAAGACAACAGTAAAAAGAAAGGCCCCATGAAGGCCCCATAAGCTCCAGATATTTACAGCAGCTTTTCTAGTGATGGCTAAGAATTGGAAACAAAACAGATGACCATCAACTAGGGACTAGGAGAATGACTAAGCAATGGTGGATGGCAATGTTACTGTGCTGTAAGAAATGATCTGTATGGATTGATGCGGAGTGAAATCAGCAGTAAATACAACAATGTAAATGAAAAGAATACCACACCACAAAAAAAAGAAATGCGAAAAAAACTATAAAGATCAAGTTGAACTCACTGAATGGTGATAAGACACTTCCAACTGATTCATTAGTTTGTGAAGGTGGAAAGTCCATAGATTTGACTTCATAGGTTTCTGGACTTTTTTCAATCTATAGGTAAGTTGTACTAACTTGTTTCCTCTATAAAGAATACTACTTGTCATAGGAGATGGCTCTCAGGGAAAGAAGGGAGATACTGTTGCAACACAGGATACTATACTGATGTAAGAAACAGAAATACGTTTATGTCCCACCCAAGAAAATAAACATGAGTAAAAACCCTCACTACGTGCCAGTCCCAGAGCTAAGCACTCAGAACAAAAAAGAGGCAAAAGTATCAGGAAGTTGAGACAAATAGTGGTCATACATTTGGAACAGTGAACTCAAAGCAGTAAGTTTCTTTATACCTGCTATACAGTTAAGTCAGCCTGTTCAGTTCTAACCGTCATGAGGGTGGCCATTAGCAGCCATAACTGTGCACTCAGAATCTTGGGGTAAGGGGTGAAGGTCTCGTCCTTCAAAGCTTCTTCCTGCATTGGAAGTACAACTGTCCCTGTCCCAAAAAACAAAGAATTCTATTCAAGAGGTCACTTGTTTAGCCAGCTGGCATCTGGAACTCAGTTGACATCAGGTCCAGGGATGACACATCACAGTCATGGACAGCGCCATGGTGACATCCAAACATATCAGAGAGTGACATCAAGCTTAAGCCATATGGATTAAGTGAACAAATGTAAAATATAATTAAAACCTTCCTGGCTTTCCAATGAGTATTGTTTATTCCTAGAGTAAGTAGTTTCTAGCAATATTGAAATTTTTTAATTAAAATGTATTGATTTAAATTTGTACATATAGTTTACCATTTTTTTCTTCTTCTTTCACTGTTTCTTCATTATTCACTGTTTTCTTTTCCTTTTTGACCACTTCATATCTTTTCCTTCATCCTTTACCAAAGAACCCTCCCTGCCATGTGCTATCCCTTTACTTACATTCAGCCTTTGTTCCTTCCATATTTTATATCCTTTCTCCTTCCTTCCTTTTTTTCTACATATTACCTTTATTCCCTTGAAACTTTCTTCTCCAACTTTTTTCTCCTTGCATCTCACCCCCATTCTTTCAACAATTGCTCCATTCTACTTTGCTCACCTCTGCCCCTCTCTTTCCTGATCCTCCATCCTTCTCCCTGCATTGTTTCTTCCCGTTGTTTTCCTCTGAATAAATTCTTACTCATTTTCTTTCTTTCCTTCTTTCAATTTTTTAAATCACACTTCTATTCACCACTTATTTTCCATCTATCATTTTTATGCATTCATTATTTTATACATATTTCTTGA
>NW_023494522.1:0-551 GCF_011100635.1 Trichosurus vulpecula | reverse complement strand
TGCAGACCTCACATTAACTTGACCATATATTGGAAAAATGGGTCAAGTACAGTAACTAGGGCATTAATAGATACTGGGGCCGAGGCCACCCTCTTCTATGGGAATCCAGACAAATTCAGCCATGGAACTCCTATTACCATCACAGGACGAGGAGGGACTGAAATATCAGCCAGACAAGTTAAATTGATGATGAAAATTGGACAGTTGCCCAAGAAAGAATGTAGTGTGGTTATTGTGCCTATTCCTGAATACATCATTGGAATAGACATTTTGAAGGGTATGACCTTAAATTTACCTGAAGGGAAATACCAATTTGCTGTGAGGAAAATAGGCATTAATGCAGTCTTAGTGGGGAAAATCAAGATGGATCCAATCACTTTGCCCGAACCTTCTGAAGTAATTACTTTGAGGCAATATCGTGTGCCAGGTGGGCAAGATGAAATTGCCAACACTATAAGACAATGTGTTGAGGCAGGAGTGTTAGTCCCTACAACTACTCAATGGAACAACCCTGTCTGGCCAGTCCGAAAGTCAGATGGGACATGGAGGAT
>NW_023494521.1:0-1045 GCF_011100635.1 Trichosurus vulpecula | reverse complement strand
CTTTATGTGTTGTCTTAGACTCCTCCTCCCATTAGAAAATGAGTTCCTTGAAGGCAGCAACTGCCTTGTTTACTTTTATTTGTATTCCCAGGGCTTAGCACAGTGCCTGGCACACGATAAGCACTGGATTAGTAAATGTTTCTCAATTCATTTATTTATTCTGCCTTTTCAGCCCGAATTTTACAAATGAGGAAAACTGAGGCCCAGGGAGGTTAGATAATTAGCCCAGGGTGACATAGGCAAGAAGCATCAGAGGTAAGATTTGAACCTATGTCCTCTCACTCCAGAACCAGTGCTCTTTTCCAATGTAGCATGCCAAGATCAGGGCAGGGACTGAGCAATCTCACCAGCTCCTGTAAGGTTCTTTTGATGTAGCGAAAATAGACAGATTCAGGGTGTGCCTTGTCTTCTTCATAGGACAGGTTGGTGATTGTGAAGTTTAGTGTGAAAGGCTCCAGGCTGTGAACACCAGCTACGGAAAGAGAAGAAAAAAATACCCATGCCTGAGCCCTGGGCACCTCAAATAAACATACCCTTTGAAACCCTATTCTTGTATTGTGCTATTCTGTCCTGGTAGGAAAACTCATACTCCATGGCCCCATTGACATCCTTATCACAGATCCTCTACCGTTTCCCAAACCTCCCTTTCCTATGTTCCTCCCCTTGTTTTTCTCATATTCTAGTTAAGCACAATAAGACACTCCAAGGGGTAATGCATAATAGGTGAGCCCTTTGTACCTGAGCTATGGGAGAGTGGTGATGGAGCTGGCAAGGTGTCTGGAGGGTAAGAGGTTCTGCCAGGACCTGAGGATAAATCATGAAGAATGGAAATCACTGATAAAGCCACAGTGTGGAATATTTTATATTGGATGGGGAACAAAAGTTATCCATTTGATTTAGTCACAGAATCCCTTGGGGAGGACTCAAAGCACTGTGGAATGGGGCTCAGCAAACACAGGAGGAAGGAAATCTGGTCTAATAGGCTGCTACTGGCAAAACTTGTCAGTCTCAGATACTGGTTTGCCTTTGTTTGGAAGGTGAGCCT
>NW_023494520.1:0-1754 GCF_011100635.1 Trichosurus vulpecula | reverse complement strand
CAATGGAAAGGAGGTACAAAAGCTCACTTAAGAAAATAGTTCCTCAAAAATTAGAATGACCAAATGAAAGCTAATGACTTTATGAGAAATCAAGAAACAACAAAACAAAGCCAAAAGAATGAAAAAAAAGAATGCAATGTGAAATATCTCATTGGAAAAACAACTGCCCTGGAACACACATCTATCTTATCCTACAGGAAAGTAGCAGGGGAAGGGGATGGGGGGGGGCGGTGATAGAAGGGAGGGCATACTGAGGGAGGGGGCAGCCATGAAGCAAAACACTTTTGAGGAGGAACAGGGTGAAAGGAGAGAAAACAGAATAAATGTGGGAGATAGGAGGGAGGGAAATACAATTAGCAATACTAACTGTGAAAAGAATTGAAGCAAGTTTTTCTGATAAAGACTTCATTTCTCCAGCATAGAGAGAACTGAGTCCAATTTATAAAATAAGAGCCTTTCCCCAGCTGATAAGTGACCAAAACATAAGATCAGCTTTCAGATGAAATAATCGAAGCCATCTACAGCCATATGAAAAACCCCTCCAGCTCATGATTGATTGGAGAAATGCAAATCAAAACCATCCTGCGGTACTGCTTCACACCTATTAGACGGCTGATAGGACAGGAAAGGTCAGTGACAAACGTGGGAGGGGATGCGGGAGAGATGAGACCTCACTGCGCTGTTGGTGGAGTTGTGAGCGGATCCAACCCTTCTGTAGAACAATTGGGAACCCTGCCCAGCAGGCCTGGACACCTGTCCCTTGAGGGGGCGGGAACAAGAACGTGGACGGCCACAAGGGCCTGAGGGGAAGAGGTTAATCCTTCATGCATTTGTTCATTCATTCATTCGTTCCACTGGAGGGACACCAGCTGACCACGGGGTATGGAGGGGCCAGGGGGAGTGTCCTTCTGGAGGCTCCAGCATCAGCAGCCCCAGCCTCCCCTCCCCCATCCCAGGGCCCCCCCACAGCTTCCCCCCTGCCAAATGGACGCACCCGCACTGGGGAGAGGGGCCAGGGCCGTGATTCTCCCCTGGCGATCAACGCGACTCCTCGTTTGACAGGCGGGGAAACTGAGGACGCAAGGGCGTGCCTCAGTTTCCCGGCTCCTCTCGGGCGTCGTCAGGTGGTGCGGAGGCCGCGGAGGCCCAGGAGTAGCAAGAGGAGGGGGAAGCGCCTCGCGGTGGGGGACGGCACCGGGCGGGGCCCGAGAGGACGCGGCCTCTGCCCCCCTCAACTGCCGCCCCTCCGCACCCCCGCACCCGCCGCGCCACTGCCCCCCTCACCTGCCGCCTCTGGAGGAGCCGCCTCAGGAACCGAGGCGTCGAAGCTCCCGCTGCTGGGGGGTGGGGAGTCGGGAACCAAAGGCGCGAAGGATCACGGGATGCATTCGCCCCCCCCCCCCCCCCCCCCCCCCCCACCAACAACCGAGCGCCTATTGGCCACAGGGGCTGTCAGTCAATGCTCATTGGAGGCGGGATGGCATGGCCGCCCTGGATCCTATCTCAGAGCTCGTTCTCTTGGCTCCCATCTCCAGTCACCCCAGCCTACCGGTCATTGCCATCACGATCCTCCCTAGACCTCTCCTCCAGTCACCCCAGCCAATGGTCACCCCTCGGTCCCTCCCACATCCTTTCTGTGTATAAACTCCCTCTCAGTCTCCATGGAGGTGCTGGCATTCAATCTGGCCCCCTTGCATTAGCCTTAGGAGTGTTCAGGTTCCTTAAGGGTCTGGCCAATATGGCGGACCTTTAAT
>NW_023494519.1:0-1838 GCF_011100635.1 Trichosurus vulpecula | reverse complement strand
TTTTGCCCTTTCTCTCTCCCTTTCTTCTTAAGCTTTCTCTGCTCCCTTCTTTCCACCTGTTCTTTATTCCTTCCTACCTTCTTCTTTCCTTCCTAACTTCTCCTTGTTTTTTGAACTCTTATGTTCCTTACAAATTGCTTTCTTTATTAGTTGCATGCTTTCCTGCTGCCAGAGGAGGTGGCACCATCCAGAGAGAGTGAAATAAAAACACGGGTTAGGTGGGAGAGTATAGGACAACTCCACATGTTGAGCAGCGGCAGTGAGTTTATATATACTCTATGAAATCAAATAAGTGTACCAAGCCATTGCATTGCTTTGTTACTTTACTGGAACATCCTGCCACAGAGCTCACATAGCCCTGGGACATGCTATTATTTAGTTCCATAGATGCCAACCATATTGAAACATCATTGTTCTTTCCCATGTGGATCACAGCTGCGAAGATAGTTCCTTGCCACATCCTCTTATCTTTGTACGGTCTTGCCTTGCAAAGACCTTGCCTCAGATGGCCTTGCCTTGCACAGGCCTGGGAGGCTTAAACAAGATATAGCTGAATCTCCACATGCCATTCTGCACACACTCAAAGATAGCTAGAACAGGCTCAGGCTTAAAGGAAAGCCGGACATGTACCTTTCTCACCAGGCACTATCTCAGAGCTGGCCTTTATATCTCCCCCTTTTTTATTTTGTAATTTTAAGTGGCTTAAACATAGTATGCATTATCCTAAGGACACAAGGTAGACAAAAAAATGCTATGACCAATCAAAGAATGTAAGGTAGTATATGGAAAATAGTCAAAAATACATTATTAGATGGGTTAAATTTTTTTTTGAACATATCGATATCATTTTTGCCAACCCCTCTGGATCAATACCAGGAAGAGGGCAGTTTCACTATTTCAGCCTTCTAATCAATCCCTCATTTTTCTTTCGTAGATACCTCACCAGTATAGATATCTCTGGATTTTTCCTTTAACCATCACCCCTTTAAGTAAATATGGGAAGGACTGATCAACACATTGACAAATCAAAGAGGGAAGTCCCCTTTATGAATATAGATACATAGACTCAAAAGGAAATAAAAATGCAATTGTCTCTTTGAGATTCGCAAAGTCCCTTTCTCATACAATTGTCTGGCAGGGAACATCGTCAATGAAATACTCTAGTCCTTAGTATCTGTTCCAGCCATCTCCAGCACAGCATCCCAGCATCTTCTTCTTGTCTTCTTATAGGAATCAGCTTTCTGTCCATTCTCCTACAAGAGTTATCTTAGCACAATTTACAATTACCATTTCTAATTCTTATAACCCTGATCATTTTTACAAACTCAAATTTGAACCTTGACCAATTGTCATATTTAAGAAATTCACATCACAACTCAGTGTCTTACACTTTACATTCATCCATTATTAATTTCCTTGTCAGGCGGATGAGAGGTCACTTAAAAATTAACAACAGGCTTCAGTACATACATAGAGATATTAAATAGTCAATTTTTAACACAATGCATGTAGAATATTAACCTTTTAGTCATGCCACTTTTTTCGATGGCATTTACAAAACAAACCACAAACCATTCTTCTTGTTAGCATTATTAATTGCTACAAAACTTTAGACAAGCATGATAATAATCAAATAACAAAACAACATTCTCACATTGCTTAAGGAACATTTACGAAGTGAGTCCTAAGTGGCTCGCAAGTATTTCTACCCTTGTTCATAAAGCTTTGATAGTTGGTGAAAAAGTCCTTAAGTAGCACTAATTTCAGAGTACTATAACAAAGAAAGTTTCCAGTTATCGCAGAATTCTTAGCTATCACAAAGTTTCTTAGTCAAAAAG
>NW_023494518.1:0-2082 GCF_011100635.1 Trichosurus vulpecula | reverse complement strand
CCAGTCAGTAAGTGTCACAAGCAGGACTTAAGCCATAGGTCTTTCTCATGCTGAGCCTATTACATTATAGCATATACATGCTAACATCTCCTTTGTACTCATTTTGAAACACAAGTTTACTTCACCTTTTCCCAGTCATCAATGTGTCGACAAGCGTGGACACCAGTTCCTGTTGATCTTGTTCACTGCCCAGTTCATAAACCAAACCAAGGCCTTTTGAAGCAACATCCTGGCTGAGTTCTACAAAAAATTTGGACAGAGCAATGTTATTTTATAGATATTCATAGTACATTAAATTTATGTAAGAAGTTAAAATTTTATTTAAATAAGCTGATAACCAGTCATACAGTATATATGAATAGATAGTACTACAACATAATTGGGTTCATTGTCATTAAAAAGCATTTGTTTGCCTGATTAGTGTATATGATTTATACTGGATATTTTAAATGAGTACTACATATACAGTCTCTCTGGAAGCTCAGAATTGAAGATAACATTGAGATGAACATATGTGTATTACATAAAAACCAAATCATTACACTCAGAAACAAATATCTATATCCTAAGGAAATTAAATTAAGATTTTCACCCAACTTAACTAGACTTGAACATTTCCATATAAAAATTAATTTAAGGAAAATTAATGAAAAAGTAATATAAAATTATATAAAATATAAAAGAAAATATTCATAAAGATCAAGAGAAACATTATGTATTCCCTTTCCTCTCTCATTTTCTTGTAAAAACACATTTGCAGAATAAAAGACAAAGGCCATTAAAATTATAAAGTAAATAATAAAAACAAAAATCAAAGTTTAAATTTCCACTTTAAGTGCAAGGGTGATGACTGAATTTTCAATTTAAAAACTAACCATTTTGAAACAACTTCTCTAACCCTTCTAAAAGATCAAGTTTTATAGAAAAAGTTATTTTTCTACAAACAGCTTTCTTTGGTATCAGTGTATTAGATATTTTTACTCTATCTGCTCTTTAGAAATACAGATAAAAATAATTTTCTTTTCCTCTTCAAATTCTATTTTGACTTTGGGAAAAAAATATGAATTACAAAATAATTCTTTAAATAAGAATGAATGAAAGCCTATATTTACCAACTACTTACCATCATTATCTGACAGAATTGAAACAAATGCACTTTGAATCTCCTTGAGATGAGACTGGAAGAAAAAAGTCGACTTTACTTGCTGGTACATAAACCTTCACTCAAATACTATTCCTAGTTCTCAAGATTGGGGATGATTTAGGACAACGCCAATATCTTAGTACTGGCCAATCTAGACTTACATCCTTGAAGCAACCTCTAATTAAACTGATGTGCAAGACTGTAGGGCCAGATACTACTTAGATAACGGTTCATCCTGTCATTGTACTATCCTGCATTTCTTTCTTTCTTTAAAATTTCTTCCTATCCCTAACTCTGCCTAATCCTTCTTCCTCATGATCTTCTTCGAATATAACTGTACCTTCAAGGTACCTTTCCCTTCCTTTCTTCAAGTCCATCTTCTGACATGGTCTACTGTGATTTATTAATGGCCTCTATCTCAATTCCTATTTTGTCTTAAAATGAAACATTGTGACCCATCTGTATACCTCTAAATTAGAAATATCACATTTGGGTTTCAATAAAGTTGCTCATTTTTCTAGCTCACAATGATGGATAATGCTGCTTACCTTGATTTCTTTATGACTACTCAGCTTCTTCACTAGAGAAAGGAGCCAGAGGCAGGCAGCCTGCCTCACATGGGGGACAGGGCTGATAATGTGCTTATTTAAAATTGTGTCCAACACCCAGGGAACCACATCATTCACTTTGGCTTCTATTGGATGTAAACATTATAGAGATGGGGTAAAAAAGAAAACAAAAATAGAAAAAGTATTTTAACCATTTTAGTTATTTTCTATTCCTCCTGAAAAAATGAAGTGAAGGTAACATTCCCTGTACACTCTGATCCTTAGGATGATCAGTGATTTCACTGGTGTGACTACATACTCTTTTTCATCAAGGCAATTCACAGTACTTGTAATCTCTTAAGTATAGCAATGCGTAAAAATAATTCACCA
>NW_023494517.1:0-2304 GCF_011100635.1 Trichosurus vulpecula | reverse complement strand
CTTGGGCAATCTACCCAGGACTATGCCTTAAGCTGTTTCAAGCCATTACAGGGTGTAGGACAGAAACAAAGACAAGAATATAAAGGGGATTAATGGTGGGCTCTAAGGGGATTAATAGTGGGCTTCTGTTTGGGTGTAACAAGCAGAACCAGGAAAACATTGTACACAGTAACAGCAACATTGTGAGATGACCAGCTTTGATAGACTTAACTCTTCTTGGCATTACTGTTGTACCAGAAGCGAGCGAGACACACCACAGAGTATAAGTTTTAAGTGGAGAATTTATTAGCCGGCGGCCATCGGGGTACGGCACCACAAATCAATGGCAAATGTGTTGGGGTGATGGCTTGGTTTATATAGGATATGGGGGTACAGAGTAGGGGGGAAGAGGAACAAAGGTCCTGGCTGATCAAAAGATTCAGTCAGGTTATCGTACTAGTGGGATAATCTCATTTACATTCCTTGGTGGAGTCCCAGAGTCCCAGGGATATCTCCCAGGAAGGGTCTATCAAGTTATCTCTCAGTGGGATGGTCCTATCTATTGACATTCCAGGAAGGAACCAAGGAGTCTCAGGGATATCTGCTAGACAGAATCAGCCAGGTTATCTCTCAGTGGGGATGGTCCTATCTATTGACATTCCAGGAAGGAGTCACCTGATCCTAGGGGGCTCGTCAGTAGCTAGGGGTTACTCAGGGGTGCCTAATTTTCCTTGTATTACATTCCCCACTTTTTTTCTTCATGGGAATTTCAAATCCTTGAAAAAAGGAACGACCTGATGGGGCATAACAATAAAATTAGGAGGCCAACCAAAAACGCAAAGCAGGGGTGACAATAAAAGGAACGCTAGGTCGTTGGCCCCAGGGGAAGGCCAGACCTAGTTGGAAGACTCAAGGAGAGTCCAAGGAGCCTCCCCGGGTACTGCACTCCAGAAATTTTAAAAATGGTATAAAACATCCCACATTTCCCCCTTTTTGGTCAAAGGCAAACTGAAAGTTTCGCCTAAAGACCAATTAAAGGTATGGAAAAGACTCTATTTTCCACAGGGTGAAGTTTTAAAATCCCTGTCTAGGTGGAGTCAGGTTTTCCCTTTTCTGTATTTGGACATCCCCAGGGACGGGCAGGAATTGTAAACTAATTGCAAGTAAGCAGAGGGAACATAATAAAAATTCAGGAAAAACAGTCTTGGGAACACAAGGACACAGAAGGGAAAAAAGCAGGTCTTTGCTCAGGTTCTGGTTCCGGATCCTGTGAGAAAGCCATCCGCATCTGGTGCTGTCCCTCTCAGGCTCTTGGAACCGCAGGACGAGGTCTTCTATAGGCCCAGATGTCCACTCCTCACAATGTTCATTTAAAGCAGTATTTTAAAATCCCAGATGCCTGATTGTAGTTATCTGGTCTCTTGATAGTAAAAGAGAGTTCTGCTTCTCTGGTTCAGATCTAGAAATTCTCAGACAATTTTAACTTACTATAACTTACAGATACTTTACAAAGGGGATATATTTTCACTTGTACCATTATCTTATACAATTTTCTTGTATTAGCATCCAAATTTAAGATCTTATTACCAAAACACACTTATCAGCTCGAGTTTCCAGAATTGATAAATTTTTAGAGCCAATCATACACATCTGTACATAATTCTTAGGGGAATCAATCTGATCCCTATTGCCTTTTCCAAAATTCGCTATCCCTTCCTTTTATTAGACATTGATCACATTACATCTTGGCCTTATTTGCTTTGCCTAATCATTTTCCCCTTTCAGAGGATGTTATCCCTATATTATTTCAATGTTTTATTTGGTCATGAACCTAAGTTAAAATTGTAAGCTACTCATACCTGTATCCTATTATAATAACTCAGAGATATTTCAATATTCATCTATCTATTACCTAACAGATTTAGCATAGTGCTTACAAAACTTCTTAATAATTTAAATTTGCTATGAAAGAAATGAGGGACTATGTCATATATCTTAACAGAAGGAAAGAACTTCCTTAGCTCTGTTTGATTCCAGGCACGCGTCATATCTGATAGCCAATCTTATAGTCACCAGGTGCTAAAAGCAGGGCTTAGGTGTAACCAGGTGGGGACTTTCCTTTTCAGAAAGGAAATAGCAGAGTTGGGAAATAAAGTCAGGAAGATCCTACCTAGGCTGTGTCCAAGGTCGTCTTCACGACTGCTCCCAGGCAGACCCACCTAAAAAATTCTCAGCTTGTAACGCCTGCTGTGCCATTACTGGCTTCATGTGACCTAGTCCTGTAATCAGAGCTTAAGACAATATTAAATTGTAGTCCCATAAAAT
>NW_023494516.1:0-3273 GCF_011100635.1 Trichosurus vulpecula | reverse complement strand
ACTCCCTTATTTTTCTTCAACTAGAGCTTAAGTATGAGTAGAGGACTGTAATCTTCTATGGTTGGGTTTACCTTTCTGGCAAGTGCAGGACTGGGCGTGAAGGGTGACTGCTAACTACAAATCCCAAGTTCCTCTTTCCCAGTCTTAGTTCAAACTACAGGCCTTGTGAAAGGAAGCTTTCTGGTTACCAAATGCTTCAGCTGTGGGGCAAGGACTTCTGGGGTAATCTCACTTGGACAGCTAAATGTTGCCAATAGTAGGAATCTGGGTTAAGAAAGCCTGGGAGAAGCAAAGCACTCAGATGACCTGCCTTATCCAACTGAATTGTGTTCCAAACAAGTTCCCTAAGATTGCTGTACTTTCTTACTCTTCCTTTCTGTTATGAAAATTAACTCTGAAATCACTCCTTTCTCATTAATTACTGCAAGATTAGTTGACCTGACTAAAGGGGAAGCTGTCAAACATTACTATGAAATCATTATTAATTTCCTTTAAAAATTGAACCTCAAGATTATTTTCTATATATTTATTAGTATTATATTTTAATAATTAATATTTTATTATTATATTATGTTTAATTTAATATTATATGAAAACATATACTATAATATATATTATAATATATAGTTGTATAATTATGTTATATTTAATTAATGTTATAAATTTTTAATTAAGAGTCAGAAGAAGCAGTAGCTTTGGAGACTTAGAAGCTATTTGGACACTCCTTTGCCTATATGGACTTCTGGGTCACAGTTCAAGGGCAAAGAGGAGCAGGTTCTAGCAAGAGGGAGCAGGGACACCGAGGAACAGTATCACTTGCAATGCCAATGGCACAGGGGTACTAAGAGGGAATGTCACTTCTGGTCAAAAGGGAGCAGGAACCTTATAGAGCAGTATTGATTGCAGTCCAAAGGGATTAGGGGGTCTTCCTGGGTAAGGAACACAGCACAGACCAGGAAAGCAGTGACCAAAATTCTACTCAAATTGCATCACTTGGGAACCACAAAAAATTTTCAAAGTCCCAGAACTAGCACTGAAAGCAGCAGTGTGAAACGTGTCAAAAGGCCAGAAGCTTCAGGCAATCTACTCCCCACCCCAGCCTCCCACTAAACACACTCAGGCTTTAGCTGAAGTATAAAAGACAAGGGTAGCAATCATGATCTCAGAAAAAGCAAAAGCTGAGAAAGACCTAATTCAATGACATAAGTAGGGAAACTATAGCTTACTAAAAGGTACCATAGACAATAATATAATATCAGTACTAACCAAATATGCACTAAATGGCAGAGTATCCAACTTCGTAAAAGGAAAAGTTAAATGACTTATGGAAGGAAATTGCCAAATTATAATAAGGGGTGAACCCAAATTTCTCCTCTCAGAATTAGGCAAATCTATGCAAAAAAATAATAATAAAGTAGGTAAGGAGAGGAAAAGAATGTTAGAAAAGTTGGAAATGAGAGAACTCTGGAGAAAACAGAATAGAAATAAAAAGGCATATAATGTTTTCTCAGCTGTACATGGCACCTTCACCAAAAAATGAACATATATTAGCACCCAAAATGTCATAACCAAATGGACAAATGCAGAAATATTAAATACAACTTTTACAGACCAGAACGAAATATAAATTACCAAGGTGTGGAAGCACAGGTTAAAATTAATTGGAAACTAAATAATGTAATCTTAAAGAATGAGTGGGTGGAAGAACAAATCATAGAATCAACCAATGATTTCATTAAAGAGAATTACAACAATGAGACAACAGAACAAAATTTATGGATGCAGCAAAAGCAGTACTTAGGGGAAATTTCTTTCTATCCTTAAATGTTCATATCAATAAAACAGTCAAAGAGCAGATAAAGGAATTGGGCATGACATTTTCAAAAGTAGAAAAAGAACAAATAAAAAAATCTCTGATTAAGCATCACAATGGAAATCCCTAAATCCAAGATGACATTAACAAAATTTTAAAAAAAATCAGACTAATGAAGAAAAGTATATGCTGGTTTTAAGAAAGTATTAATAAAATAGATAAACCATTAGTTAGCTTGATTAACAAAAAGAAATAAGAAAACTAAATTACCAGCCTCAAAAATAAAAGGGCAAATGCATAACCAGTGAAGATGAAATGAAAGCAATACTTAGGGGTTATTTTGCCCAATCAGATGACAATCCACATGAAATGGATGAATACTTCAAAAATATAAAGCACCCATGTTAACAGAAGAGGAAATAGAGTACTTAAATAACTGTACCCTAAAAGCAGAAATTGAAAAAGGCATAAGGAGTTCCCTTGGAACAAATCCCCAGGACCAGATGGCTTTGAAAGGGAATTCTACTAAACATTTAAAAAACATTTCATTCCAATACTATATGAACTATTTCAAACAACAGGTAAAGAAGAAATCCTATCAAATTCCTTTATGGCACAAATATGGTTTTCATACCTACACAAGGGTGTGGGAATATACACACACTAATACATTGTTAGTGGAGCTGTGAAATGACACATCCATTTCAGAAACTAATTTGGAATTATGCAAAGAAAGTAACAAAAATGTCCAAAGCCTTTAAAATAAGGACTCCATTGTACTCCAAGAAAGCCATCAGTAAGAAAATGTATACTCCATATACTCTCCATATACTCCAAAACGTTTATAACAGCACTTTTTGTGACAGCTATGAATTGGAAACAAAGCAGATGCTCATCAACTGGGGAATGGCTAAACAAGGCACAGAACTTGAATGTCATAGAATATTGCTACCATACTGTAAGAAATGATGTGTTTGATGAGTAGACAGAAGTATGGAAAGATCTTTGTGAACTGATGCAAAGTGAATTAATCAGAACCAAGAAAACAGTATGTATACACACACACACACGCACACACACACACACACACACACACAGTAACTACAACAATTAAAGCAGAAAGAATGACACACACAAAATTAAAAATGCCTGTAAGATCAAGTGCAACTGAAAAGGAAACATGAGAAGACAGCAACACCATACCCCATCCAGGAGGAAAGAGGTCCATGGGTGTTACACATTGCACACCTTTTCCTGAATGCATGGATTGGTTGGGCTGGCTTTTCTCTTCCTCCCTAAAACAAAAACTGCAATTTGTTACATGGCATGGCTCTGGAGGATGGGGAGAGGGAGGGATACCTGGAATAGCTTGGTGATGTAAGAAACAGAAAACATTAATAAAAATCTTTAAAAAGAGCTAAATGATCTTAAGGGAAATAATGGAGGGGGGAGGAGAAAAG
>NW_023494515.1:0-3514 GCF_011100635.1 Trichosurus vulpecula | reverse complement strand
GCTGCTATTCAATTAGCTCTAGACTTATGGCCTATGCAAAATGGGCCAGTGGAGTTACAAGTGACTGTACAAGATGACTATGCAAATTGGAGTCTGTGGCAAAAAACAACAAAGCCGAAGTGTACCTTTAGGCTTTTGGTCAAGGAAACTGCCCTCATCTGGAGTGCAATATACACCTTTTGAGAAGCAGCTGTTAGCTGCATATTGGGCTTTAGTAGAAACTGAGCAACTAACTCTGGGTCATGAAGTGGTATTAAGGCCTGGAATTCCAATTATGACTTGGGTAATGAGTACCCCAGCTTCTCACAGAATTGGACATGCACAAGAGGCAAGCATAATCAAATGGAAGTGGTATATTCAGAATAGGTCCAGAGCAGGCAAAAATGGAGTTTCTGCTCTACATGAATCTGTGGCGAACATTGATACTGAGAGCAATGAAAAGCCCCTTGAATCTAAGCAACAGATGGTACCATCCTTAGTGAAATGGAATAATGGATATGACGGACTAAATGAAAAACAGAAGAAACATGCTTGGTTTACTGATGGGACAGCAAAATATTTAGGACAGAAGAGACATTGGAAGCAGTAGCCTATAACCCCTGTACAAGGAGAACTCTGGAAAGTTCTGGGATAGGTGGAAGTAGCCAATATGCTGAACTGATGGCAGTTGTAGCCAGAATGGCCTTTGTTTTCTTTGAATGACTCAGCTTACCTCATTGAGCTTCCCTGGACGCTGGGGCTTGCTCTTCTGGGGCAGGACCAGAACTTCCTGTGTGATGAGTTATGGGGCTGGCTGAGGGGAGGTGTTAATGTCTATGCTAGGGGGAGGGGCCAACTCAGGAACCAATCGGCCCTGGTCATTCGGGCGGAGCTTGATGATGTCAGAGACCCTATAAGAGGGGAGAGGACAGCTTGAAGATCTCTTTTCCTTTTCCGGTTGGAGCAAGCGACAGTTACAGCGACCGTTACATCGTCAGTTACGACAGTTACGTCAGTTACAGACACAGACACAGCTGAGGCAGGAGCTGCCAGTAGCAGAGCTGATCTACGGGAGGAAGCTGAACAAAGACTTCAGGCCAGTGGGTAATCTTATTACCATCGAGGGGGAAGCATGATTTTGCTTTACGCAATCATGCTTCTCTGTAGCCTCCTGGTTACTCTTGCAAGGCGTACTTATTGGGCCTGGAAGATTTTGATCAACATATCAAAATGGGGCTTCTGGTTCATGGGTTGGTTACTGTGGAGCCTAAATAAATGTTTTGATTCTTCTGCCTTCTACTTTGAGAGTTTCTTATATCCGGCGGTTCCGAACCTTTCAGACATGTTTATGATCCTCTTTGAGATTATAAACTCTGCCCTCCTGATACAGCAGTGCATCAGGCCATCAGAGCAGAGAAAGGAGGACAGTGTCATATATTTACTGACTCGTGGGCGGTAGCTAATGGATTAGCTACGTGGATGCCTATATGGAGGAATCAGAATTGGGAGATTCATGGCAAACAAGTTTGGGGTAAAGAGTTATGGGAAAATATATGGGACATGTCTTTGGTTACAGATCTGTCAGTTTTTCATGTTGATGCTCATGCAACCCTGACCACACCAGAACGTGAGTACAATGCACATGCGGATCGACTAGCAAAGATTGCTACTGAATGTATTGTCCCTACTCCGACTCCAACTGATGACCCAGCCTTAGCAAGATGGGTCCACCAGACTGCTGGCCATTTAGGGGTCCAGGCCACCCATCGATGGGCACAGGATCGAGGTATCAGTATTTCTCATGCGTTGTTAAAACAAATAACAGAGGAGTGTTGTATATGCCAATTAGAAAAAGAACGAACTCTTCCTAGGATAGTTACTGGAGAAATAGCAAGGGGAAAAGTTCCAGCCCAAATTTGGCAGATAGATTATATTGGCCCACTACCCCAGGATAAAGGATGTAAATATGTATGTACGTGTGTTGACACCTATTCAGGTGTACTAGTGGCTTGTCCTTATAAAGACGCAACTCAGAAAAACACCTGTAAAACTCTAGATACTGTAAGTTTATATTATGGAACCCCAATGCAGATTCAAAGTGACAATGGGTCACATTTCAAGGGCAAAGAAGTGAAAAGATATTGTGTGTTGAATAATATAGAATGGATATATCATATTCCATATTACCCACAAGCATCTGGGCTAATTGAAAGAATGAATGGATTGTTGAAAGAACAGCTGAGAAAATTAAGCTCAAATAATTCATATCGACATTGGAAGGATAATTTGTCTATTGCCTTACGTAATTTGAATAATAGGCCCTTAGGGGGAAGTACACCTCTAGCCAGAATGATGACCCCAAATCTGCAGATCAGAGAACAGCAAACATGTGAGATCCAAAACATTGAATTTGGACTGTGAGGGAAGATGTCCCACTACCAAGTCCAGGAACACCTGGTTCAGCAGGATATGATTTACATTGTATAGAGAATTTTAGGTTAAATAGGAAGAGATAAGAAAAACCCCTACTGGAGTATGTATGAGAATCCCCAAGAATCATCTTGGACGGATATTACCTAAACCAGGATTAGCGGCTCAAGGAATACATGTATTGGCTGGAGTGATAGATTCTAATTATCAAAAAGAAATTGTTGTGACACTCCAGAATATGGGTAAAAAACCTGTACAATTTTGTAGAAATGATAGGATGGTTCAAGTCATTATTATCCCCTGTGAAAAAATACCCTTTGTGAAAACTGACCCTCCTCCCAAAATAACTACTAGAGGGGCAAAAGGGTCTTGCTCCATTGATAGAATAAAGTCAGGAGCTAAGGTATGGGTAAAACGGAAGCCAGATTATATTCCAAAGGCTGCAGAAGTTATAGCCCATGGGAAGGACAACACTGTAACAGTTGTCTATTCAGGGGAAAATAATTACCAAATCGTACCCCTGAACCATATATTTTACCTTGAATAGGTTATAATAATAGATTCACAGACTCCACAGGTATGGCTGATGCTGGCAAATGCCATAAGCCACTCAGAGGAAAGGTAACTTTGTGTGATTAACGGATGAAAACTTGTACATTTGGGGAAAGGCTGAGAGGACAATCCTAGTCTCTGTCTCATTTCCCACCTGAGTTTGGCTTTGATGTTGGATCTTTGCATAACTGAAATCTCAACCAAACTTGAGATGATTTTATTTGAAGAATTATAGTCCATACTTGTCTATTCTTTCTGTCCTTTGTTTTGGTTAACCTTGTTGCTAGTTTTGTTTCCTTCAGGCTTAAGCACCCTGCACTTTCCGTGACTGCCTAAGCATGTAGCATTCTTGGAATTCCTGCCAGCTTGTTAAAGAAATGACCTCTGGAATGGGACTTTTGGGGGCAGGGCCATCTCTACATCCAATTTCAGCATGAAGAAGCTATGGAAAATGAGACCTTCACCCTCACCCCAAGATTTTGAGCCCCAGTCGTTCAAGGGGGGTGGAAATGATGATAGTGTTCTGTTTACTTATTTTGTGTTATCCTTGCTG
>NW_023494514.1:0-3322 GCF_011100635.1 Trichosurus vulpecula | reverse complement strand
GTCGTTTCTGTGCTGCTTCAGCCTCACAGAAAGTCTGGTGTTGGCATCTATTAGATGGCGGGTACAGTTGTTCTCGCATTCTGGCTACCCAAGGAACAGTAGGTACCCCGAGCATCAATAGAACAAATCAGTGCATTATACAAACCCTGTTGTAGCCCAATCCTCAGAGGGGAGAGAGATCTGAATGAAAACATATGGACCTAAAAGGTGTGGGGATTTAGGCTTTTAAAAAATGCACCAAACTCTCCTCCAGTCTAAAGAGTTTCTTTCTTTCTTTCTTTCTTTCTTTCTTTCTTTCTTTCTTTCTTTCTTTCTTTTTCTTTCTTTCTTTCTTCCTTCTTTCGTCTCCTTCTCTTTTTTTCTTTTTTCCTTTCTTTCTTTTTCTTTCTTTCTTTCTTCCTTCTTTCCTTTCTTTCTTTCTTTCTTTCTTTCTCCTTCTTTCTTTCCTTCCTTCCTTCTTCCTTTCCTTTCTTCCCTCATTCCTTCTTTCTTTCCTTCCTTCTTTCTTTTTTCCTTCTTTTCTTCTTTCTTTCACTTTCTCTTTTCCTTCCTTCCTCTCCTCCATCTCCTTCTCCTCTCTCTCTCTCTCTCTCTCTCTCTCTCTCTCTCTCTCTCTCTCTCTCTCTCTCTCTCTCTCTCTCTCTCTCCCCCCCCCCATTCCTCATAACAAACAATACCAGTATTATTTACTAGGTGTACACACAAAGTGTCAGGCATTGTGCTAAACTCTAGCAATACGGATATAAGGAAAAAAGGACAGGTATTCTCCTCAAGGAGGCTATATTCTAAAATGAGCAAACAGTATAGAAAGGAGAGCTGAAAAGTTAGGGGGAGATTACAGTAAAGGTTCCCATGTAGGGACATGATTTTGAAGTCTGACAAGTCAGGAACATATTTGGGAGGGGAATGAAGGCTGGCCAGCTGGGCTCCTCCACAAAATGGAGACCCCAGGAGAAACTCCAATGGGAGAAGGGGTGGACAATGTGAAGGGATATTTCATAGGGAGCAGAGAGCAAGGAGGCCCCAGGTGCTAAGGGAAGTTCCAGAGTGAGACAGCACCATAGGCATGGTTTGGAAGTCTGGGAAGTCTGGAGAAGGGTCAGGAGAGGAATATCCATTTAGACAATTTAGCGAGTCCCAGAAGAGCTTGCTTTTTCCACCAAAGGAATCTGTCTATTTATACCTTGAATGTCAAGTATAAATTTCCTGGCTGCTCAAAAATCAGGCCCAAGAGCTCCCAGACAGCATGTGGGGATAGGAGTGGGGAGGCGTGATAGGGCAGGTCTAGAAAAAAAGGGAGTCCCATCAAAAGATCAAAAACTTGAGCTAGGTTGCAGGTGTGGCAAGATGTCAAGGAAAGAAAGAAGGCAGGAAGGAAAGAAGACAGACAGACAGACAGATGAGCATAGAGGTAGAGAGAAAAAAGTGAGACAGAGAAAGAGATAGAGGAGACAAAACAGATAAAGACAAAGACAACGAACATTTACTGTGATGAGAGCTAGTGATACAAATATACACAAGCAAGACAGTCTCTGATCACATTCTTATGGGAGAAAGAAATATAGAAGGAGGAGCTGGGAAGTAGGATGGAAGCCTGCCCTTCTGGAATCCTGGTGTGGAGATAGCTCTCTAGAAGGCTTGATTCTCAGCAAAATAAGGGGAAAATTCACCTATTAATCAATCTATCAATATGAAGCACCTACTATGTGCCAGGCATTGTGCCATGTGTGGGGAATGCAAAAAGAGGCAAAAGATAGTCCCTGCCCTCAAGGAACTTATGATCTAACGATCATGAGCTATTAGAGCACAAGATGGTTATAGGGGCCGAGTCCAAGGTTCCCGTTGAGAGGAGGTGGGGATGACTGCCAGAGCAGAGGTGGAATGGCGAAGAGAAGGGCTAAGAAGTTGAAAGGAAGGAGGGGAGGGAGGGAGGAAGGAAGGGGGAAAAAAGGACAAAATAAAAGAAAGAAAAGAAAATAAAGGAAGGAGGGAGAGAGGGAGAAAAGAGAGAAAAGGAAGGAACACCTAGCCATTAATTTTCTAGGTGAATCTTGGACAGATGCTCCTCTGTACCCTGAAGGTACCACCCTATATGATCTCAAAGGTTCCTTTCTTCTCCAATAGTCTCTGGTTTGTTCTAAAATCCCCTCCAGACCAGATAGCCTTTGTTCTAGGGTCAAATGTCTATCTTAGCTCCAGTATGTTGTATTTTATATTCTGAGGCTCCTTTCCATTCTGATGTTCTAGTTTCAACATCCTTCCCTTTCAGCCTTGACATATTTTAAATAGTGTTCTAAGGGTCCCCCAAGAGTGCTTGTCCAGTGATGTGTGCACCTGGGCCAATAGGACAGTCACTGATAAAGAAGCAGAGGCTGGAGAAGTTAGAGTGGTTCTACTGACTCTGAGCCTCCCATAACAGTAAAGATCCATCACTTCCTTGCCAACATTTTCCTGGTGGGGTTGTTGGGCAAGGAGACCTAGAACTCCATTGCCTCCAAAGAAACAAAGGTCAGCATCCTAGAGAGGACAATGGGAAAGTGTCCAGTGGGTGGGAGCCGGCTGGGAATCAAAGAGGGTCTCAGAAGAAACAAAGGGGAGATATGGGCCAGAAAGAAAAGAAGGATGGCCATGGGGTGAGAGGTGAATGGCCAGAGGCCCCCACAATGGCCCTCCCAATCTCAAGTACCTCCAGCACATTGGGTGGACCCTCTTGGCCAAGTCTGGGGAGAAAATGAGATGAGCAGGCAGTGACGGTTCTGGCCCACATTGTTGGAGGGAGATCACAGAACCTTGGGATGGTTAAGTAAGACTCTCCCACCACATTCCTCAAACAAACTTTGGATGTTCCATTCTCAGATCCCTTCTTACTCTGGAAGTTTTGGGTTCTGTACTCTGTTTCCTTCCATTTCTAACATTCTCTGTTCTAAGAGTCCTCCCAGCTTTGAAATTCCACGTTCTAAGGCTGTTCTGACAATGCTCTCCTTTCTCAACTCTGCCTCCTGACTTCCCTTGTTTTCTTTAAGTCCCATCTTTTACCAGAAGACTTTTCCAACTGCTCTTAATTCTAGTTTATTACCTCCATTGATTACTTCTTACTTAATTCATATATAACTTGGTTTGTATGTATTTGTTTGCATGTTTTCTCCTCCAAGAGATTGGAAGCTCCCTAAGGACAGAGACTGTCTTTTGCCTCTTTCTGTATCCCCAGCATTTAGCACTGTGCCTGACACATAGTAGGCTCTTAATAAACATGGATTGATGGATTGATAGTCTATATTCACAGACCTTTCTCAGCTCTAACATTCACTATTCAATCCCCCCA
>NW_023494513.1:0-3802 GCF_011100635.1 Trichosurus vulpecula | reverse complement strand
TGGGGGGGCAAGAGGTCCTCTGTAACAAGAGCTCCCTCTCCCCACCCCTGTTGGCTCCAGGCAGACTGCAGCAAGGGGCCTCAGCACCAGGTCCCGTCCATCAGCAAGTTCCAGGTCCTCTCCCTCCCCCTGTGCTCAGAAAAGATCATTGGAAAAGGATCCGATTTCTCCACATTGCCCCCTCCCCACTGGAGGCAGAGGGGGTGGGGTCAGGGAAAGGGAAGAAGTGGCCAATTCAAGCTGCTCCGGGGCTCACCGGGTGGGGAGGAAGGCGGCTTCCTCAGAGGACTGGGAGAGCTGAGAAATGTGTCTAAGCCTGAATGAGTGCGTGCCCTAGCTTGGAGAGGCGAGCGGGGGGATTCGGCGCCCCCAGATCTAGCTTGGATTCCCAGCTCTGACGCTGTCCATATGTGTCCTTGAGAAGTCACCAGCCCTCCTTCAGCCTCAGTTTCTCAAAGGAGGCACTAGATGGCCTAACAACTACAAGTTGTTAAGCTAGGAATTTATGTCTATCGAGTCAAGTCAAGACAAGTATTGCAGGGCTTGGAGTTAGGAAGACCTGGGTTCAAAAGTGATCTTGGACACTTGCCAGCTGTGTGGCCCTAGCCAAGTCACTTAGTCTTTGTCTGCCTCAGTTTCTTCAACTGTTATATGGGGATAATAGTAGCACCTATCTTTCAGAGATGTTGTGAGATTCAAATGAGATAATATCTGTAAAGCACTTAGCATGGTGCCTGATACACAGTAGGTGCTTACTAAATGCTCATTTCTTTCCCCATACTCCTGTGCTAAGTGCTGGGAATATGAAGGTAAAAAACCAGTCCCTGTCAAAGACCTCACAGTCTGATGGGAGAGACAGTATAATTGGAGATAATCAACAGTTAACTAAAGTTGAGGAATAAGGAAAGGCTTCTTGCAGAAGAGGGGATTTTAGCATGGACCTGAAGGAAGCAGGAGGAGGAGGTGAGGAGGGAAAGCATCCCAGGTGTGGGGGACAGCTGGTGCAAATGCCCAGAGTCGGGAGATGGGGAGTATTGTTTGAGGAACAGCAAGGAGCATAGCATCATTGGATCACAGAATACCCGGGGCAGGAGGAGGGGTATGAGATGTAAGAAGATTGGACTTGGGTGAGGTGGAGGGAGGAGAGGGAAGGTGGAGAAAATATGAAACTCAAAAACTTGAGGAACTGAATGTTGTAAACTAAAACTAAAAATTAATTAATTTAAAAAAACAAAAAAAGAAGACTGGAAAGGTAGGAGAAGAGGTCCAGTTTATGAAGGATTTTAAATGCCAGATGATTTTATATTTGATAGTGGAGGTGACAGGGAGCCACTGGAGTTTACTGAATTGGGGGAGGTGACTTCGTTAGCCTGTGCTTTAGAAAGATCACCGAGTGGAGGATGGACTGAAGTGGGGACACTAGGGTCAGGGAGACCACCCAGAAAGCTGTTGCAATAGTATAGCATGAAATGATGAGGGCCTGGGCCAGGGTGGCGCCAGTGTCAGAGGAGGGAAGGGGGTTTATAGGAGAGATATTATGAAGGTAGAAACGACAGGATGTGGCAACAGATTGGATATGGTGGGGGACAGGGGAGGTCAGAGTGATGAGTGGAGGAGGACATCTAGGTGCCAATCCTGAGTGACCAGGAGGAAGGTGGCACCTTCGACATTTATACAGAAGTTTGGAATTTTGTTGTTGCTATTCAGTCTTTTTAGTTGTGCCTGACTCTCTGTGATCCCATTTGAGGTTTTCTAAGCAGAGATATTGGAGTGGCTTGCCATTTCCTTCTTCAGCTCATTTTACAGATGAGGAAACTGAGGCAAACAGGGTGAAGTGACTTGCCCAGGGTCACACAATTTATAAGTGTCTGAGGCCTCATTTGAACTCATGAAGGTAAGACTTCTTGACTTCAGGCCCGGAATGCGTTCCATTTTGGACAAATTGAGTTTGAGATGTCTACATGACATCCAGGCAAGATGTCCAATAGGCAGTTAGAGCTGTGGGTCTGAAGATAAGGAGAGAGGTAGTAGATCTGAGAGTCATTTGCATAGAGGTGATAATTGAATCCATGGGAGCTGATGAGATCACCACGTGAAATATTATAGAGAAAGATGAGAAGAGGTGCCCAGCACAGGGTCTTCGGGTCACCCATTAGTTGGCGTGATCTGGGTGAAGATCCTGCAAAGGAGACTGAGGAGTGATCAGACAGGAAGAAGGAAGACCAGGAGAGAGCAGGGTCACCCAAAACCTAGAGGAGAGAGAGTATTAAGAGAAGAGGGTGATCTACAGTGTCAAATACTGTAGCAGAAAGGTCAGCAAAGAAGGACAGAAATCAGCATTTATTAAGCACCACACTGTGCTCAAAACTTTACAAATATGATCTCATTTGAACCTCCCAACATCCCTGGTGCTACTTTTATCCCCATTTTACAGGCAGACAAATATTTAGACAAATATTTAGAGATTTATGACCCTGATTGACTTATACAGTCCTAATCTCTCTCCTTACCTTCAGACCCACAGCTCTAACTGCCTATTGGACATCTTGACTGGATATCTTGTAGACATCTCAAACTCAATTTGTCTAAAATGGAACTCATTCTGGGCCTGAAGTCAGGAAGACTCATTTTCATGAGTTCAAATCTGGCCTTAGACACTTACAAGTTGTGTGACTCTGGGCAAGTCATTTAATCCTGTTTGCCTCAGTTTCCTCATCTGTAAAATGAGCTGAAGAAGGAAATGGCAAGCCACTCCAATATCTCTGCTTAGAAAACCCCAAAGGGAGTCACAGAGAGTCAGACACAACTAAAATGACTGAATAGCCACAACAACAAAATTCCAAACTTCTGTATAAATGTCGAAGATGCCACCTTCCTCCTGGTCACTCAGGATTGGCACCTAGATGTTCTCCTCCACTCATCACTCTTCATAAGTTCAAATCTGACCTCAGACACTGACCAGTGGTGTGACCCTGGGCAAGTCACTTAATCCTGTTTAAGCAAGCAAGATTTGAACTGAGATCTTCCTGACTCCAAACCCAGCACTCTATCCACCATGCCACCTAGCTGCTGGAGATGGAGGAAAGGCCATTAGATTTGGCAATTTAGAGCTCATTGGTAATTTTGCAGAGGGAATGATAAGGTCAGAAGGTACTTTACTGAGTAAAAAAGAATGAAAAGTTAGTAGTGGAGATGGGTGAATCAGGTGTGGGGTTTTTGAGGACGGGAGAGGCATGGGCATGTTTGTCAGCTATAGAGAAGTAGCCAGTAGACAGGAAAGGTTCAAGATAAGTGAGAGAGAGTGGGCCGATCTGCTGAAGACAGGATAAAATGGAGTCACTTGTGACTGTGAAGGGCTTTGCTTAGCAAGAAGGGCCATCTCTTTGTGTGAGACAGGGATGAAGGAGGAGATAGTGGGGGAAGGCATCTGAGTGATGTGAATTGAGGAGGAGGAAAAGAGAGGGAGCTCTTAGTGAATGGTGAGAGGAAGATGAGCCATGGACATTTTGAGAAGGGATGAAGAAGTTTGGAAAATCTACTGTATTGAATGGGATAGTAAATTGATCAGGGAGATGTGAAAGGATTATCTTGCTGCAGTGAGGGCCCAGTTGAAATTATGTACCATAAATTTATAGTAGACTGAATCGGTATAGTTTCATGATTTTGTCTAGCTTTGTTAAGCAGCCCAACCCCCTCATTTTATAGAGGAGGAAACTAAGGCCCAGGGAGGGAAAATGACTTCTCTAAGGTCACACATAGGATCCTAGATCTAGGGCTAGAAGGAACCTGTACTGTTAATGGG
>NW_023494512.1:0-4564 GCF_011100635.1 Trichosurus vulpecula | reverse complement strand
GTACAGAAATATTTATAGCTGCTCTTTTTGTGGTGGCAAAGAACTGGAAATCAAGGCAATGCCCTTCAGTTGGGGAACGGTTAAACAAATTGTGGTATATGAATGTAATGGAATACTATTGCGATATTAGAAATGAGGAGCAGACAGATGTCATTACAACCTGGAATGACCTATATGAACTGATGCTGAGTGAGGGGAGCAGAACCAGGACATCAACATACAGGATTACGGATAGGATTAACTTTGATAGACCTGATTCCTCTCATCAGTGCAAGGTTCAAAGACAGCCCCAAAAGACTCATGATGGAAAAAGCTATGCACATCCAGAGAAAGAATTATGGAATCTGAATGCAGATCGAGGCAAAATATTTGCCCTCTTTTTTTCTTTTTCCTTTCATTTCTCCATTCTTATGATTCATTCCATTGGTTATAATTCTTCTTTACAACTTGACTGTTATGTAAATAAGTTAAATTTGATGTATATGTATATGTAGAACCTACATTGGATTACATGCCATCTTGGGGGGAAGGGGAGAGCAGAGGGAGGGAGAGAAATTTTGTAACCCCAAAACCTATGGAACTGAACTTTTTAAACTGAAAATAAAAATAATTAAAAAGCATAACTTGAAAAAATGGAATGACCAATATGATGGATTAACTGAAGAACAGAAGAGATATGTATGGTTTACATTCATGGCCCAAAATCTTTGGGCCATAAAAGACATTGGAAAGCAGCAGTCTATAATCTATACACCAAGCAAACTTTGAAAAGTACTGGGATAGGTGGAAATAGTTAAAATGTTGAACTTATGGCCATACATGAAGCTATCAAAACAGAACAAGGAAGACAGTGTCATATGTTCACCTACTCGTGGGCAGTAGCTAATGGGTAAGCTACATAGATGCCCATGTGGAAAAATCAAAATTGGGCAATTCAAGGTAAACAAGTTTGGGACAAAGAATTATGGGAAGCTATATGAGACCTATCTTTTTTCTTAGATTTAATGATTTTTATACGATTTTTTTTTAGTTTTCAGCATTGATTTCCACAAGATTTTGAGTTACAAATTTTCTCCCCATTTCCACCCTCCCCCCACTCCAAGATGGCATATATTCTGATTGCCCCATTCCCCAGTCAGCCCTCCCTTCTATCACTCCACTTCCCCTCCCCCCATCCATTTCCCTCTTACTTTCTTGTAGGGCAAGATAGATTTCTATGCCCCATTGCCTGTATATCTTATTTCCCTGTCACATGCAAAACAACTTTTTTTTGAGCATCTGCTTTTAAAACTATGAGTTCCAAATTCTCTCCCCTCTTCCCTCCCCACCCACAATCCCTAAAAAGGCAAGAAATTCAACATAGGTCACACATGTATCATTATGCAAAACACTCCCATAAATAGTCATGTTGTGAAAGACTAACTATATTTCCCTCCCTCCTATCCTGTCCCCCTTTACTCAGTGTTCTCCCTTGACCCTGTCCCTTTTCAAAAGTGTTTGATTTTGATTACTTCTTCCCCCATCTGCCCTCCCTTCTATCGTCCACCCTTTTTTATCCCCTTCCGCCACTTTCCTGTGGGGTAAGATACCAAACCTAGTGTGTATGTTATTCCCTCCTCAAGTCAAATCCAATGAGAGCAAGATTCACTCATTCCCACTCAACTGCCCCCTCTTCCCTTCCAACAGAACTGCTTTTTCTTGCTGCTTTTATGTGAGATAATTTGCCTCATCCCATCTCTCCCTTTCTCCCTTTCTCAATATATTCCTCTCTCACCCCTTAATTTAATTTAATTTTTTTAGGTATCATCAGTTCATATTCAACTCATCCTGTGCCCTCTGTGTGTGTGTGTGTGTGTGTGTGTGTGTGTGTGTGTGTGTATGTATATTCCCTTCAGCTACCCTAATACTGAGAAAGGTCTCATGAATTACACACATCATCTTTCCATGTAAGAATGTAAACAAAACAGTTCAACTTTAGTAAGTCCCTTATGAATTCTCTTTCTTGTTTATATTTTCATGTTTCTCTTGATTCTTATGTTTGAGAGTAAAATTTTCTATTCAGCTCTGGTCTTTTCACTGAGAAAGCTTGAAAGTCTTCTATTTATTGAAAATCCATATTTTGCCTTGGAGCATGACACTGTTTTACTGGGTGGGTGATTCTTGGTTTTAATCCTAGCTCCTTTGACCTCCAGAATATCATATTCCAAGCCCTTTGATCCCTTAATGTAGAAGCTGCTAGATCTTGTGTTATCCTGATTGTATTTCCACAATATGCAAATTATTTCTTTCTGGCAGCTTGCAGTATTTTCTCCTTGATCTTGGAGATCTGGAATATGGTGACAATATTCCTAGAAGTTTTCTTTTTGGGATCTTTTTCAAGAGGCGATTGGTGGATTCTTTCCATTTCTATTTTACCCTCCGGCTCTAGAATATCAGGGCAGTTTTGCTTGATAATTTTTTGAAAGATGATGTCTAGATTCCTTTTTTGATGATGCCTTTCGGGTAGTCCGATGATTTTTAAATTATCTCTCCTGCATCTAATCTCCAGGTCAGTGGTTTTTCCAATGAGATATTTCACATTGACTTCTACTTTTTCATTCCTTTGGTTCTGTTTCATAATATCTTGATTTCTTATAAAGTCCACTTGTTCCAATCTAATTTTTAAGGTAGTATTTTCTTCAGTGGTCTTTTGGACCTCCTTTTCCATTTGGCTAATTCTGCCTTTCAAGGCATTCTTCTCCTCATTGGCTTTTTGGAGCTCTTTTGACATTTGGGTTAGTCTATTCTTTAAGGTGTTATTTTCTTCAGTATTTTTGAGGTCTCCTTTAGCGAGTCATTGACTTCTTTTTCATGGTTTTCTTGCATCACTCTCATTTCTCTTCCCAATTTTTCCTCTACTTCTCTCACTTGTTTTCCAAATCCCTTTTGAGCTCTTCCATGGCCTGAGATCAATTCATATTTTTCTTCGAGGCTTGTGATGTAGGCTCTTTGACTTTGTTGACTTCTTCTGGCTGTATGTTTTGATCTTCTTTGTCACCCAAAAAGGAATCTAGTGTTTGAATTTGAGTTTGAGTTTTAGTCTGAGTTCGTTTTCATGGCCTGTTCATGTTCCTAGCCAGTTATTTGACCCTTGAGCTTTTTGTCAGGGTATGACTGCTTGTAGAGTAGAGATTACTTTATACCAAGCTTTAGGGTCCAAGCGCTGCTGTTTTCAGATCTACTTCTACTCCACTGTCACCACAGGCTTTGTCACAGCAGCACTCCTCCTCCCCCAAGAACCACCAGCCAGGACCGCAGTCAAGACCCAAGCAGGGCAGAGCAAGAGAAACTGCCTCTGTGCCCACAAAGTTCTCCTTGAACTCTTTCTCTGATCCGCTGCTTGATTCCTCCCACCATGTGAGCCAGAGACTCGGGAAGCAGCTGATGCTGGAGCTCTGGAAGCAGTCTCAGGAGCTTCCTGCTGCTGCCACCGCCACTGCTACACTACCTCTGCCATCCCCAGGGCTAGTGGCTGGAGCACTCTGAACTCAATTCCGCAGTTTCCCACTAACCTGCTCTTTGGTGTTTGTGGGTTGAGAAGTCTGGTAACTGCCACAGCTCAATGATTCATGGCCCTAAGGGCTGTTTCGGCTGGCTGACTCTCTGTCTGGTCTGTCTTGGCACAGCCCATGACAGGCTGCAATCTGCTTCCAGCAATGTGCAATAGACCCTTCCCAGTGACCATCCAGGCTCTCCTGGGCTGGAGACCTGTTTCCCTCTGCTATTTTGTGGGTTCCACAGCTCTAGAATTTGTTCAGAGCCATTATTTTCAGTGTTCAGATTTGGGGGAGAGCTTAAGCAAGTCCCTGCTTTCCAGCCGCCATCTTGGAGGCAGGGTCAGGGGTATCAATCTTAATCTCAGACAAAGCAAATGCAGACAGATCTAATTAAAAGAGATAAGGAAAGAAATTATATCCTGCTAAAAGGCACCACAGATACAATGAAATAATAGTACTTAACACATATGCAAAAAGTGGTATAGCATAGAAATTCTTAGAGGAGAAGCTAAGGGAGTTACAGGAAGAAATAGACAGCAAAACTATACTACTAGGGGACCTCAACTTCCCACTCTCTGAACTTGATAAAACTAACCTCAAAATAAACAAGAAAGAAGTTAAGGAGGTGAACAGAATTTTAGAAAATTTAGATATGAAAGACCTCTGGAGAAAACTGAATGGGGGTAGATAGGAATCTATTTTTTCTCAGTGATATATGTCACACTCACAAAAATTGACCATGAACTGGGGCACAAAAACCTCACAGTCCAGTACTGAAAGGCTTAAATAGTCAATTCATCCTTTTCAGATGATGATGCAAATTTTTTTAAAAAAGGACTATGAAAAGATAGACTAAGAATTAATTGCAAACTACATAATCTAATCACAAAGAATGAGTGGGTCAAAAAAGAAACCATAGAAACAATCAATTACTTCATTCAAGAGAAGGACAATAATGAGACAGCATCCCAAAACTTATGGGATGCAGTGAAAGCAGTTCTTAGGGGAGGTTTTATATCTCTGAATTT
>NW_023494511.1:866-4800 GCF_011100635.1 Trichosurus vulpecula | reverse complement strand
TTCTAGGAGGTCAGAGATGAATGTAGTCTTAGCCAAAGAATCACAACGTATAAGAACTTTGTTCTTGGAGGTAGGACCTGGTGGGAGTGGAATTTCAATAATCAGGGCCCTGTGTAGCTTCTGTGCAGTATTCCAGTCCTGCTTTGGGTGGTGCTGTAGTGTTCCTTAGTTTGGTCCTGGTGGTTAGGGGCAGAGGGAATGGTCACAAAATTGGTTTATACCCCTCCATTCCTGAATAGAGATATTTGTCCAGTGGTTCTGGAGTTTTGGAAATGGGTTCTGATGGTCAAGTCCTGGAGTTTGGAGGAAATGTTAACTCTGTATTAGGCTTTGGTGTACATTGGCCTGGTAGTCTGCGGTGGATGGACTTGGAGTCTTCTGATTAAGGGTAGGTATGGTCATTTGCGTTGGGTTTGATGGTGTGGCTCTATGGTCCAGGCCTACTGAAGATACATCCAAGGGATCCAGGCCCCTTGGAGATGCTGTCTCTGAGTTAGTTTTGAGAACGGTCTCGTCTTGCTAGACAAGAGTCAACCAGTATTGATTTAAAATTAATTGAGGAATGTAGGACCTTTGGAGGCAGTGGTTGATAGTTCAAGCCTAGTGGAAATGTAAATGAGTGATTAAGACTTCAGAGAGATTTAGCCTAGTGGTGTAGAAGTTGGGAAACCTAAACATGGTCCCTTGAACTTGGTGAAACTCTGGCTTGTTCATGAGATACTAGTAAATCTTTGGATGAACAATTAATATATGGTCCACTTAGTGCCTCATGATATAATCTCATGGTTTAGGCCCAGTGAAACAGCCTCATCATAATAATTGGTGCCTGATGAATGTATATCCTGGGTATCAGGAGATGGTAATGACCCAAATAGGTCCTTAGACTGGTTATCAGGTTTCCGAGGAATTTCAGTCACATTGTCAGGACATGGAGGAGCAAGCTCACTGCGATAGTCTGGCCATGGTGAATAATCTGTGCTTTTGACCAAAAGATAACCCACACCCCAACTCCATCTTTTTATTCTTAGTTTAAATGCAATGAGATGAATTTTGAAATTATTTGTGGAGAATTGTGTGGTACTATCTAGGACAATGGGAAACTGAATAGATTGTCAAACGACCAAGCCTGCAAGGTACTAGTTTAGAGTTCTTCAAAATTTGCCTCCTTCCTCCAGTAAATATTCAGAAAAGTTTCACTTGGTATTAAAGACCATGGAGCTATACTGTCCTTCTGTTTCTTACACTGGTCCTTACACAAGTAGGGTGCCCATTCCTTTTTGACTACGACCATTCTTCTCTTCCCTGAAACTGCAAATAGATTTGGATAAGGGGTAACAGAGCTACCACATGGCACATTCCTAGTAGAGGGGTCCCTTTGGATCTCTTCCTGCATAGGTGCCAAGTCCCTTTACCATCCCCAGGAGTTTGACTTCTGCCACCCCACAGCTCACAGTGAGTATCACTTCCAACCAGTTCCCACGCTACTATCAGAAAACCTCTTTTTTTGTCTTCCTAATCTGCCTTGTGCTGCAAAAATCACCGATTTGTATCTTTTTGTTAGTTTTACCACACAGAATTTTGTTTGATTTATTTTTCAAGTTTTTGCAGAGTGTGTTGGGAAAGCTGCACAAAAATGCTGACTTCATTTAGGCCCTCCCTGGAGTTAGCCCCACCTTGGGCCCCAAGGGCCCAGCACCTAGCAAGGCCCAATGAAATACACCAAGTCACTCAAAGAAAACAAAGGCCATTTTCCTTACAGGTTCTTAAACTTGGCACTGTGCACTTTAAAATATGTATACATTTTATTTGTTTTAATCAGTCAAAATGTGCCTTCGAATTCTTTTCCCAGCCCAACCCATCTATATTGGGAACACAAGAAAAAGAAAACCAACTACAAATAGGTGGATAGATAGATAGATAGATAGACAGATAGTCGATCAAAACAACTTTATACTTTGGCCATATGAAAAAAAAATCTCTCATTTTGCATTCTGAGTCATTTCTCTCTCTAGGAGGAGGTGGGGAGTATGTTTAATTATTGGTTCTCTGGAAATGTGGTTAGTTATTACACTGGTAAAGAGTTTAGCGCAACAGAATTCCATCATATTTATATAAAATAACTTGTTCAATTTATGAACAGTCCCTCAAATTCCAATTCTTTGCCACCACGAACAAAGAGCTAGACATATTTTTGCACATTCTTAGACTTTGTTTAGGGTAGCTAGGTGGCAGAATGGACAGAGCTCAGGGTCGGGAGGTAGAAAGACTTGTCTTCCTCAGTTCGTATGCAGCCTGGAAAAATCACTAACTGTGCGACCCTGGGCAAACCACTTAACCCTGTTTGCCTCAGTTTCCTCATCCCTAAAATGATCTGGAGAAGAAAATGGCAAACCAATCCACTATCTTTCCCAAGAAAATCTCCAAAAAGGGTCACAAGGAATCAGACACAACTTAAAAATGACTGAACAACTGTTTAGGACTAATTCCTCCCTTACTCTCCCTCTAATTCTCCCTTTCCCTTTCTTCTCTTTCCCTCGTAAGTGTGTTGTCTAATCTTCCTTTTGACTAGTTCAGATGAGAGTGAGGTTCAGGTGTTAGTCACTTCCCCCATCTGCTTCTGCTTATCTATATAGATATTTCCTTCATAGCTTGATTATGAGAGACAATTTTCACTAACCTTTCTTTCCCTTCCCCTTCCTGACAAGCCTGCCCTACCCCTTTCCCCCCATTCTTCTTCCCCTCTTTCCATTCTTTTCTTAAGCTCATCAAGATGAGACATGATAGAAACACTCCTGAGCTTTGTCTGACTAGACTCCTTCTACGACCCCAGATGATGATAAAATTCAGAAGGTACTTATCAACTATATTTGAATGTAAACAGTATATCCTTGTTTAGTCCTTTATCATTGTTCATGCATGTTTACCTTTTTATGTTTCTCTTCACTCCTATGTTTGAACTGCAGAGTTTCTCCATAGCTCTGGTGTTTTCATCAGAGTGTTTAAAAGTCCTCTAGTTCATTAAAGTTCCATTCCCCACTCCCCACGACCCCCACCCCCATAGCATTATACTCATTTTTACTGGGTAATTGTTCCACACATAATTATCCTTCCTTATAAGCCAATATCTTTTGCCTTCTTGAATACTGTATTCCAAATTCTTGGCTTCTTTGTAGCGGTGGCTGCCAAATCCTGTGTGGTCCTTACCGTGGCTCCTCAGTATTTGAATTCTTTCTGGATGCTTGCAATATTTTTACTTTGAAATGGGAACCCCACATTTTGTCTACAGTGTTTCTGGGACTTTTCTTTTGGGGTTTTATTTCTGTTGATGCCTGGTGAATTCTAAGTATTTGCACTTTGCCCTCTGGTTTTAAGAGACGTGGGCAGTTTTCTTTTATAATTTCTATAAACAAGGCTTGCAAATCATTTCATTTCTTTTCTTTTTTTTTTTATTTTTTAGTCATTGAATTCAGAGAGTCCAAGGATTCTTATTTTTTTCCCCTCCTCAGTCTGTTTCTAGGTCAATTATTTTTGCTCTGAGATACCTTAGATTTTATTCCATTTTCTCAGTCTTTTGACTTGGTTTTAATATTTCTCATTGCTTCGTGTAGCCACTAGCTTATATTTGGTCCATTCGAGTTTTCA
This sequence comes from Trichosurus vulpecula, assembly GCF_011100635.1. Taxonomy (NCBI): domain Eukaryota; kingdom Metazoa; phylum Chordata; class Mammalia; order Diprotodontia; family Phalangeridae; genus Trichosurus; species Trichosurus vulpecula. Next base: position 1,158 of record NW_023494511.1, on the reverse strand, counting down.
GAGAGTTTCTTGCTTGGGTAAGGTTTTACACCGCTTGTGTCAAGCTGTTAATTCCCTTTCTAATTCTTTCCTCCATAGTTCTCAATTCTTTCCCTATTTTTGCTCAAGTGCTCTCATTTTAATCTATAAAAATGTTTTCAAACACTTTTTAAAAAAATCTTGCTTCATCTCTTCTAGACGTTCCTTCTAGTTGATTGTCTGCCTAACCTAGGTTTTTCTCTGAGGTTTACTCTTCTTGATTCCAGTGCCTTTTCTCTGTTATTTATTTCCTATTTTTGTTACATAGAGCTGG
>NW_023494511.1:0-766 GCF_011100635.1 Trichosurus vulpecula | reverse complement strand
CCAAAACATGGGGCGATGTGACACAGGGGAAGTCATTTGTCCTTTTTAGGCATCTATAAAACAAGGGTTTGGGGCTAGAAGTCCTCTGCAAAATTGTCGATGAACCTTAATTGCCAAATCTTTTGGCCTTTTCGTCAATTGGCTACATCCTTGCCGACCTCTGGACCTTTGACACTACCGATCACTACTGTCCAACAATGACTCCTCAGTCTCCTTTGCTGGATCTTCATTCGTGTAGACTGTAAGGCTCTGTCCTTAACCCTTTTTTCTTTTCTCTCTCTATTTTCTCATTTGGTGATCTCATAATCTCCCAGGGGTCTGATTGTTATCTCTATGCAGATGATTCCCAGATTTATGTATCCATCCCTAATCTCTTCCCTGACCTATGATCATACATCTCAGCTGCCTCTTGAACACTTCAAACCAGATATCTCATAGGCATCTCAAACTCAACATGTCCCAAATGGACTCTTCATATTACAATTCCCTTCCTCTTATGAACTTCATTATTACTGTCAAGAGCACCACTGTCCTCCCAGGCTCCCAGGCCTTCAGTTCCTATGCCATCCAGGACTCACCCCATCATATCTAATCCATTGCTGAATCTTATCATTTCTACTTTCTCAATGACTATAAACATACCCTTCTCTTCACATATGGGAGACACAAGCCAAGTTTTGACCCTCAACACTTATAATCTAGACTACTTCAAAAGTATTCAAATGGGAGTCCCCGATGCAAGTCCTTTCCCCTTCCAATCCATGGC
>NW_023494510.1:0-5519 GCF_011100635.1 Trichosurus vulpecula | reverse complement strand
ACCGTCACTGGCATTCTAAGTTCTGAGTACTCTGGAAGAAGTGACATTCTGCATTCTAACAATTCTGACTGCACTCACATTCCATGGTGTACGAATTCTCAGACCACTGACATTCTGTATTCTAAGAACACACCCAATACTAACATTCTGTGTGCTAAGGATACTGCCAGCACTGACATTCTGTGTTGTAAGACCTCTCCCAGAAGTGACGCTCAATATTTTGAGAACACTCTAAGCAGTCACTTTTTAACTTCTAAGTACTCGGCCATCCCTGACATTCTATATTCTAAGAACTCTGCCAGCACTGACATTTTATATTCTAAGAAGGTGCGCAACACTTACATTTTAAGTTCTAAGAAGTCTGCCGGCACTGACATTCTATATTCTCAGAAGTTGCCAGCATTGACATGCTAAGTTCTAAGAATTTAACCATCCCTTATATTCTATATTCTAAGAACTTTCGCAGCATGTACACTCCAAGTTCTAAGAACTCAACGAGTACTGACATTCTATATTCTAACACCTTTCACAGCACCGACATACTAAGTTTGAGAATTTTGCAAGCACTGCCATTCTATATTGGATGAAATTTCTCAGCACTTCCATTCTAAGTTCTAAGAACTCTGCCAGCACTGACATTGTATAGTCTAAGAACTTTCCCAGCATAGACGTTCTAAGGTGTAACAATTCTGCCATCCATGACCATCTATATTCTAAGTACTGTCTCAGCAATTACGTTCCAACATCTAAGAACTCTGCTAGCACTGACATTCTATATTCTAGGTACTGTTGCAGCACCGACATTCTAGCTTCTAAGAACTCTGCCACCACTGACATTCTATATTCTCACAAGTTTCCCAGCATTGACATGCTAAGTTCTAAGAATTCAAATATCCCTTACATTCTATATTCGAAGACCTTTTGCAGCACTTATATTCCAACTTCTAAGAACTCAACGAGCATTCTCATTCTATATTCTAAGGCATTTCACAGCACCCACATACGAAGTTCTTAGAATTTTGCCAACACTCCCTTTCTATGTTGGAAAAACTTTCTCAGCACTTCCATTCTACGTTCTAAGAACTCTGCCAGCACTGACATTCAATATTCTATGAAATTTCCCAGCATAGACATTCGAAGTTGTAAGAATTCTGCCATCCCTGACATTCTATATTCTAATTACTGTCTCAGCACTTACATTCCAACTTCTAAGAACTCTGCTAGCACTGACACTCTATATTCTAGGGACTGTCGCAGCACTGACATTCTAGCTTCTAAGAACTCTGCCGGCACTCACATTCTATATTCTCAGAAGTTGCCCAGCATTGACCAGCTAAGTTCGAAGAATTCAAACATCCCTTACATTCTAAATTCTAAGAAATTTTGCAGCACTTACATTCCAAGTTCTAAGAACTCAATGAGTACTGTCATTCTATATTCTAAGACCTATCACAGCACCGACAAACTAAGTTCTAAGAATATTGCCAGCACTACCATTCTATATTGGGAGAACTTTCTCATCACTTCCATTCTAAGTTCTAAGATACCTGCCAGCACTGACATTCTGTATTCTACGAACTTTCCGAGCATAGACATTCTAAGTTGTAACAATTCTGCCTTCCCTGACATTCTATATTCTAACCACTGTCTCAGCACTTACATTCCAACTTCTAAGAACTCTGCTAGCACTGACATTCTATATTCTAGCTACTGTTGCAGCACTGACATTCTAGCTTCTAAGAACTCTGCCACCACTGACATTCTATATTCTCACAAGTTTCCCAGCATTGACATGCTAAGTTCTAAGAATTCAAATATCCCTTACATTCTATATTCGAAGACCTTTTGCAGCACTTACATTCCAATTTGTAAGAAATCCACGAGAATACTCATTCTATATTCTAAGACATTTCACAGCACCCACATACTAAGTTCTAAGAATTTTGCCAACACTCCCTTTCTATGTTGGAAAATCTTTCTCAGCACTTCCATTCTACGTTCTAAGAACTCTGCCAGCACTGACATTCAATATTCTATGAACTTTCCCAGCATAGACATTCGAAGTTGTAAGAATTCTGCCATCCCTGACATTCTATATTCTAATTACTGTCTCAGCACTTACATTCCAACTTCTAAGAACTCTGCTAGCACTGACACTCTATATTCCAGGGACTGTCGCAGCACTGACATTCTAGCTTCTAAGAACTCTGCCGGCACTCACATTCTATATTCTCAGAAGTTGCCCAGCATTGACCAGCTAAGTTCGAAGAATTCAAACATCCCTTACATTCTAGATTCTAAGAAATTTTGCAGCACTTACATTCCAAGTTCTGAGAACTCTACGAGTACTGACATTCTATATTCTAACACCGTTCAGAGCTCTGACATACTAAGTTCTAAGAATTTTGCTAGCACTGCCATTCTGTATTCTTTTTTTTTTTATGTAGAAACTTTTCTTTAATCCTAGGTGTTAAGGAAAGCATAAAAAGGTAAACAGGAATGAATAGTGACAAAAAAAATTACTCATAGCTAGCATTGATATATCCACTGTTATAAGACAGGGAATGTGCTAAGTGTTTTTAAAATATCTCATTTTATCCTGAAAAGAACACTTTCAAATGGGTGCTTTTATTATTCGTATTTTGCAAATGAGGCAATTGAGGCAAATTGTTTAAGTGAGTTTGATAAAGTGCTTACATTCTATTTTCTCCGTATGTCTATAATTTAATTAGCTTTTTAATAGCTTGAGCTACTATTTTTTTCCTTCCAAGTTACTTTAAATTAATTTTTAGTTTACCACACTCGGTTCTATATAATTTAGAGTTCCAGAATTTCTCCCCTCCCTCCCCGCAAAACGGCTTGGATTTCATTTAACTACATGTATAACTTTGCATTGAATTAATTTAAATACTAGTCAAGCTGTGGAGAAGAATTTTGAGCAGTGGAATGAATCATGAGAAAGAAGAAACAGAACCCCCTCCCCCCCAAAAAAACAACCCATAAACAAAAACAAAAGAGAAGCAAAACATGTGAGCCTTTAGTGCGCCTCAATCTGTATTCAAACTTCACAGTTCTTTCTCAGGATGAACATAGCATTCTCGAACGTTAGTCCCCTGCGGTTCTCCTTGCGACTTATGTTGCTGAGAAGATTGAAATCTCTCCGTGTCGGCCCGCACGGAATCCAAGTATCTTTGGTTGTGTACATTGTTCTCCTGGCTCTGCTCTGCTCACTCAGCATTAATTCGTTTAGGTTTCTCCAGGTTGCTACGAAGTCCTTATCATCCCCATTTCGTATAGCAAAAGAGTATTCCATTACCTTCATACACCACAGCTTCTTCAGCCATTCCTCAATTAATGGGCATCCCTTGGATTTCCAATTCTTGGCTACCACAAAAAGAACCTCTATAAATATCCTTGTACATATGTGTCCTTTTCCCGCTTGTGTCATTTCTTTGGGATACAACTCTACAAGTGGTATTGCTGGGTCAAAGCGTATGAACATTTTTATAGCCCTTTCGGCATAGTTCCAAATTGCTCTCCAAAATGGCTGAATCAGCTCACAACACCACCAGCAATGTAACAATGTTCCAATTTCCCCACATCCTTTCGAGCATTTGTCATTTTCCTGTTTTTTTTTTTTTATTTTAGCCAATCTGACAGGAGAGATGTGGTATCTAAGAGTTGTTTTGATTTGCATTTCTCCAATCAGTAATGTCCCAGAGCATTTTTTCATATGCCTATAGATAGCTATAATTTCTTCCTCTGAAAACTGCCTGTTCATATCCTATGACCATTTCTCAATTGGGGAATGGCTTGTACTCCTATATATTTGGATCATTTCCTTCTACATTTTAGAAATAAGGCCTTTATCAGAGACACTTGTTGCGAAGATTATCTCCCAATTTTCTGTTTCACTCATAATTCTTGCTGCATTGGCTCTTTTTGGACAAAAACATTTCAATTTGGCATTATCAAAATTACCCATTTTCTATTTCGTTATGCTCTCTATCACTTGTTGGGTCATGAATTCCTTACTTTTCCATAAATCTGATAAGTAAACTATTCCTTCCTTTCCCAAATTACTTATACTATCAGCTTTTACTCCTAAATCATGAACGCATTTTGAATTTCTTATGTTATATGGTGTAAGCTATTGGTCTATGCCCAGTTTCTACCATATCATTTTCCAATTTTCCAAACAATTCTTGTGAAATAGTGAATTATTAACAACGAACCTGGCCTCTCTGTGTTTCTCAAAGAGTAGATTGCTAAATTTGATGATTTCTCCTACTTGTTTACCTATCCTATTTACTGATTAACAACCCTGTTTCTCAACCAGTACCAGGCAGTTTTCATGACGCCTGCTCCGTAGTACACTTTCATATGTGGTGTGGCTAGGCCACATTATCTAGCAATTCTTTTCATTAATACATGATATCCTAGACGTCTTGTTTTTCCAGAAGAATTTTGTAATTAATTTGTCCACCTCAGTAAAATATTTTTTTGTTACTTTGATTGGTATGGCACTGAAAAATGGATAGACAGTTAGTATTCTAAGAGATTTCTCAGCAAATACATTCTAAGTACTAAGAACTCTGCCAGCACTGACATTGTATATTCTAAGAACTTTCTCAGCACTTACATTCTAAGTTCTAAGAACTCTGCCAGCACTAACATTCCATATTCTATGTACTTTCTCACCACTTACATTTTAAGTACTATGAACTCTGCGAGCACTGACATCCGGTATTGTACGAACTTTACTGTCACTGGCATTCTAAGTTCTGAGTACTCTGGAAATAGTGACATTCTACATTGCAAGAATTCTGACTGCACTCACATTCCATGGTGTACAAATTCTCAGTCCACTGATATTCTGTAATTCTAAGAACACACCCAATACTAACATTCTGTGTGCTAAGGATACTGCCAGCACTGACATTCTCTGTTGTAAGACCTCTCCCAGAAGTGACGCTCAATATTTTGAGAACACTCTAAGCAGTCACATTCTAACTTCTAAGAACTCGGCCATCCCTGACATTCTATATTCTGAGATCTCTGCCAACACTGACATTTTATATTCTAAGAAGTTTCGCAGCACATACATTCTAAGTTCTAAGAACTCTGCCAGCACTAACATTCCATATTCTATGTACTTTCTCACCACTTACATTTTACGTACTATGACCTCTGCGAACACTGACATCCGGTATTGTACGAACTTTACCGTCACTGGCATTCTAAGTTCTGAGTACTCTGGAAGAAGTGACATTCTGCATTCTAACAATTCTGACTGCACTCACATTCCATGGTGTACGAATTCTCAGACCACTGACATTCTGTATTCTAAGAACACACCCAATACTAACATTCTGTGTGCTAAGGATACTGCCAGCACTGACATTCTGTGTTGTAAGACCTCTCCCAGAAGTGACGCTCAATATTTTGAGAACACTCTAAGCAGTCACTTTTTAACTTCTAAGTACTCGGCCATCCCTGACATTCTATATTCTAAGAAC
>NW_023494509.1:0-7059 GCF_011100635.1 Trichosurus vulpecula | reverse complement strand
CCTAAGAATCTGAAAGACCTTTTCTGGGATCAGACCCGCATTGCAAGACCTATGGCAGTGAAGCTCCTAATAGCCTGCAGACTAGCACCTCCCCTACGTACTTTCTGGGAAACTGGGGCCTAGATACTTGAATGAGACCACGGTGTCATTAGCCACAGGGTCCTAGTCCTAGAGGGGAAAAGGCCTTAAGAGAATTCAGAGCCAGACCACCCCGCTGTGACTGAAGGAGAACCCATGCCCTAAGCATCTGAATGGCCTTTTCTGTGATCACCCCCAGATTGCAAGGCCTGCTGCAGTCAAGCCGTTAAGAGCCTATAGAACAGCAGCTCCCCTTTGGGCTTTCTGGGAAACTGAGGCCTAGAGACTTGATGAGTCCCTGGTGCCATCCACCACAGGGTCCTAGTCCTAGAAATGAAAAGGGTTACAGAGAATTCAGAGCCAGGCACACTGCTGTGACTAAAGGAGAAGCCAAACCCTAAACACCACAATGGCCTTTTCTGTGATCGTCCCTGGATTCCTAATCCCAGGGAAGTCAAGCCCCTAAGAGCTTACAGAATAGCAGCTCCCCTAGGTACTTTCTGGGAAACTGAGGCTTAGACACTTGATGTGACCCTGGTGTGATCAACCCCAGGCTCCTCGACCTACATGTCAAAATGCCTTCCTAAATTCAGAGCCACACCCCCAGCTGTGACTGCAGAAGTAAAAGAAGCCCTAAGAATCTGAATGGCCTTTTTTGTGATCACCCCCACATTGCAAGGCCTGGTGCAGTCATGCCCTTAAGAGCTTACAGAATAGCACCTCCCCTTTGGGCTTTCTGGCAAACTGAGGCTTAGAGACTTGATGGGAGCCTGGTGTGATCCACCACAGGGTCCTAGTCCTAGAAATGAAAAGGGTTACAGAGAATTCAGAGGCAGACACACTGCTGCGCCTAAAGGAGAACCCAAGCCCTAAACACCACCATGGCCTTATCTGTGACGGCCCCTGGATTTCTAATCCCGGGGGAAGTCAAGCCCCTAAGAGCTTACACAATAGCAGCTCCCCTATGTACCTTCTGGGAAATTGAGGCCTAGAAACTGGATGGCACCCTGGTGCCATCAACCACAGGGTCCTTGTCCTAGAGGAAAACAGGCCTTCCTAGAATTCAGAGGCATGCCCCCTGGTGTGACTGAAGGAGGAAAAACCATCCCTAAGAATCTGAAAGGCCTTACCTGTGATCACCCCCGCATTCCTAGGCCTGGAGCCGTCAAGCCCCTAAGAGGCTAGAGACTAGCAGCGACCCTCTGTACTTTCTGGGAAACTGAGGCCTAGAAACCTGATGGGACCCTGGTGTGATTAACCACAGGCTCCTACTCCTAGAGGGGTAAAGGCCTTAAGAGAATTCAGAAGCAGAACCCCTGCTGTGACTGAAGGAGAAAGCAAGCCCTCAGGATCTCAATCACCTTATCTCTGGTCGCCCCTGGATTCCTAATCCTAGGGAAGCCAAACCCCTAGGAGCCTATAGACTACCAGCTCCCACCTGGGCTTTATGGGAATCTGAGGCCTAGAGATTTGATGTGAGCGGGTCCAATACCTAGATGTGAAAATGCCTTCCTAGATTCAGAGCCAGAAGCCCAGCTGTGCCCTAAGAATCTGAAAGACCTTTTCTGGGATCAGACCCGCATTGCAAGACCTATGGCAGTGAAGCTCCTAATAGCCTGCAGACTAGCACCTCCCCTACGTACTTTCTGGGAAACTGGGGCCTAGATACTTGAATGAGACCACTGGTGTCATTAGCCACAGGGTCCTAGTCCTAGAGGGGAAAAGGCCTTAAGAGAATTCAGAGCCAGACCACCCCGCTGTGACTGAAGGAGAACCCATGCCCTAAGCATCTGAATGGCCTTTTCTGTGATCACCCCCAGATTGCAAGGCCTGCTGCAGTCAAGCCGTTAAGAGCCTATAGAACAGCAGCTCCCCTTTGGGCTTTCTGGGAAACTGAGGCCTAGAGACTTGATGAGTCCCTGGTGCCATCCACCACAGGGTCCTAGTCCTAGAAATGAAAAGGGTTACAGAGAATTCAGAGCCAGGCACACTGCTGTGACTAAAGGAGAAGCCAAACCCTAAACACCACAATGGCCTTTTCTGTGATCGTCCCTGGATTCCTAATCCCAGGGAAGTCAAGCCCCTAAGAGCTTACAGAATAGCAGCTCCCCTAGGTACTTTCTGGGAAACTGAGGCTTAGACACTTGATGTGACCCTGGTGTGATCAACCCCAGGCTCCTCGACCTACATGTCAAAATGCCTTCCTAAATTCAGAGCCACACCCCCAGCTGTGACTGCAGAAGTAAAAGAAGCCCTAAGAATCTGAATGGCCTTTTTTGTGATCACCCCCACATTGCAAGGCCTGGTGCAGTCATGCCCTTAAGAGCTTACAGAATAGCACCTCCCCTTTGGGCTTTCTGGCAAACTGAGGCTTAGAGACTTGATGGGAGCCTGGTGTGATCCACCACAGGGTCCTAGTCCTAGAAATGAAAAGGGTTACAGAGAATTCAGAGGCAGACACACTGCTGCGCCTAAAGGAGAACCCAAGCCCTAAACACCACCATGGCCTTATCTGTGACGGCCCCTGGATTTCTAATCCCGGGGGAAGTCAAGCCCCTAAGAGCTTACACAATAGCAGCTCCCCTATGTACCTTCTGGGAAATTGAGGCCTAGAAACTGGATGGCACCCTGGTGCCATCAACCACAGGGTCTCCTTGTCCTAGAGGAAAACAGGCCTTCCTAGAATTCAGAGGCATGCCCCCTGGTGTGACTGAAGGAGGAAAAACCATCCCTAAGAATCTGAAAGGCCTTACCTGTGATCACCCCCGCATTCCTAGGCCTGGAGCCGTCAAGCCCCTAAGAGGCTAGAGACTAGCAGCGACCCTCTGTACTTTCTGGGAAACTGAGGCCTAGAAACCTGATGGGACCCTGGTGTGATTAACCACAGGCTCCTACTCCTAGAGGGGTAAAGGCCTTAAGAGAATTCAGAAGCAGAACCCCTGCTGTGACTGAAGGAGAAAGCAAGCCCTCAGGATCTCAATCACCTTATCTCTGGTCGCCCCTGGATTCCTAATCCTAGGGAAGCCAAACCCCTAGGAGCCTATAGACTACCAGCTCCCACCTGGGCTTTATGGGAATCTGAGGCCTAGAGATTTGATGTGAGCGGGTCCAATACCTAGATGTGAAAATGCCTTCCTAGATTCAGAGCCAGAAGCCCAGCTGTGCCCTAAGAATCTGAAAGACCTTTTCTGGGATCAGACCCGCATTGCAAGACCTATGGCAGTGAAGCTCCTAATAGCCTGCAGACTAGCACCTCCCCTACGTACTTTCTGGGAAACTGAGGCTTAGACACTTGATGTGACCCTGGTGTGATCAACCCCAGGCTCCTCGACCTACATGTCAAAATGCCTTCCTAAATTCAGAGCCACACCCCCAGCTGTGACTGCAGAAGTAAAAGAAGCCCTAAGAATCTGAATGGCCTTTTTTGTGATCACCCCCACATTGCAAGGCCTGGTGCAGTCATGCCCTTAAGAGCTTACAGAATAGCACCTCCCCTTGGGCTTTCTGGCAAACTGAGGCTTAGAGACTTGATGGGAGCCTGGCTGTGATCCACCACAGGATCCTAGTCCTAGCAATGAAAAGGCGTTACAGAGAATTCAGAGCCAGACACACTGCTGCGCCTAAAGGAGAACCCAAGCCCTAAACACCACCATGGCCTTATCTGTGATCGGCCCCTGGATTTCTAATCCCAGGGAAGTCAAGCCCCTAAGAGCTTACACAATAGCAGCTCCCCTATGTACCTTCTGGGAAATTGAGGCCTAGAAACTGGATGGACCCTGGTGTGATCAACCCCAGGCTCCTCGACCTACATGTCAAAATGCCTTCCTAAATTCAGAGCCACACCCCCAGCTGTGACTGCAGAAGTAAAAGAAGCCCTAAGAATCTGAATGGCCTTTTTTGTGATCACCCCCACATTGCAAGGCCTGGTGCAGTCATGCCCTTAAGAGCTTACAGAATAGCACCTCCCCTTTGGGCTTTCTGGCAAACTGAGGCTTAGAGACTTGATGGGAGCCTGGTGTGATCCACCACAGGGTCCTAGTCCTAGAAATGAAAAGGGTTACAGAGAATTCAGAGGCAGACACACTGCTGCGCCTAAAGGAGAACCCAAGCCCTAAACACCACCATGGCCTTATCTGTGACGGCCCCTGGATTTCTAATCCCGGGGGAAGTCAAGCCCCTAAGAGCTTACACAATAGCAGCTCCCCTATGTACCTTCTGGGAAATTGAGGCCTAGAAACTGGATGGCACCCTGGTGCCATCAACCACAGGGTCCTTGTCCTAGAGGAAAACAGGCCTTCCTAGAATTCAGAGGCATGCCCCCTGGTGTGACTGAAGGAGGAAAAACCATCCCTAAGAATCTGAAAGGCCTTACCTGTGATCACCCCCGCATTCCTAGGCCTGGAGCCGTCAAGCCCCTAAGAGGCTAGAGACTAGCAGCGACCCTCTGTACTTTCTGGGAAACTGAGGCCTAGAAACCTGATGGGACCCTGGTGTGATTAACCACAGGCTCCTACTCCTAGAGGGGTAAAGGCCTTAAGAGAATTCAGAAGCAGAACCCCTGCTGTGACTGAAGGAGAAAGCAAGCCCTCAGGATCTCAATCACCTTATCTCTGGTCGCCCCTGGATTCCTAATCCTAGGGAAGCCAAACCCCTAGGAGCCTATAGACTACCAGCTCCCACCTGGGCTTTATGGGAATCTGAGGCCTAGAGATTTGATGTGAGCGGGTCCAATACCTAGATGTGAAAATGCCTTCCTAGATTCAGAGCCAGAAGCCCAGCTGTGCCCTAAGAATCTGAAAGACCTTTTCTGGGATCAGACCCGCATTGCAAGACCTATGGCAGTGAAGCTCCTAATAGCCTGCAGACTAGCACCTCCCCTACGTACTTTCTGGGAAACTGGGGCCTAGATACTTGAATGAGACCACGGTGTCATTAGCCACAGGGTCCTAGTCCTAGAGGGGAAAAGGCCTTAAGAGAATTCAGAGCCAGACCACCCCGCTGTGACTGAAGGAGAACCCATGCCCTAAGCATCTGAATGGCCTTTTCTGTGATCACCCCCAGATTGCAAGGCCTGCTGCAGTCAAGCCGTTAAGAGCCTATAGAACAGCAGCTCCCCTTTGGGCTTTCTGGGAAACTGAGGCCTAGAGACTTGATGAGTCCCTGGTGCCATCCACCACAGGGTCCTAGTCCTAGAAATGAAAAGGGTTACAGAGAATTCAGAGCCAGGCACACTGCTGTGACTAAAGGAGAAGCCAAACCCTAAACACCACAATGGCCTTTTCTGTGATCGTCCCTGGATTCCTAATCCCAGGGAAGTCAAGCCCCTAAGAGCTTACAGAATAGCAGCTCCCCTAGGTACTTTCTGGGAAACTGAGGCTTAGACACTTGATGTGACCCTGGTGTGATCAACCCCAGGCTCCTCGACCTACATGTCAAAATGCCTTCCTAAATTCAGAGCCACACCCCCAGCTGTGACTGCAGAAGTAAAAGAAGCCCTAAGAATCTGAATGGCCTTTTTTGTGATCACCCCCACATTGCAAGGCCTGGTGCAGTCATGCCCTTAAGAGCTTACAGAATAGCACCTCCCCTTTGGGCTTTCTGGCAAACTGAGGCTTAGAGACTTGATGGGAGCCTGGTGTGATCCACCACAGGGTCCTAGTCCTAGAAATGAAAAGGGTTACAGAGAATTCAGAGGCAGACACACTGCTGCGCCTAAAGGAGAACCCAAGCCCTAAACACCACCATGGCCTTATCTGTGACGGCCCCTGGATTTCTAATCCCGGGGGAAGTCAAGCCCCTAAGAGCTTACACAATAGCAGCTCCCCTATGTACCTTCTGGGAAATTGAGGCCTAGAAACTGGATGGCACCCTGGTGCCATCAACCACAGGGTCCTTGTCCTAGAGGAAAACAGGCCTTCCTAGAATTCAGAGGCATGCCCCCTGGTGTGACTGAAGGAGGAAAAACCATCCCTAAGAATCTGAAAGGCCTTACCTGTGATCACCCCCGCATTCCTAGGCCTGGAGCCGTCAAGCCCCTAAGAGGCTAGAGACTAGCAGCGACCCTCTGTACTTTCTGGGAAACTGAGGCCTAGAAACCTGATGGGACCCTGGTGTGATTAACCACAGGCTCCTACTCCTAGAGGGGTAAAGGCCTTAAGAGAATTCAGAAGCAGAACCCCTGCTGTGACTGAAGGAGAAAGCAAGCCCTCAGGATCTCAATCACCTTATCTCTGGTCGCCCCTGGATTCCTAATCCTAGGGAAGCCAAACCCCTAGGAGCCTATAGACTACCAGCTCCCACCTGGGCTTTATGGGAATCTGAGGCCTAGAGATTTGATGTGAGCGGGTCCAATACCTAGATGTGAAAATGCCTTCCTAGATTCAGAGCCAGAAGCCCAGCTGTGCCCTAAGAATCTGAAAGACCTTTTCTGGGATCAGACCCGCATTGCAAGACCTATGGCAGTGAAGCTCCTAATAGCCTGCAGACTAGCACCTCCCCTACATACTTTCTGGGAAACTGGGGCCTAGATGCTTGAATGGGACCATGGTGTCATTAGCCCCAGGGTCCTAGTCCTAGAGCAGAAAAGGCCTGAAGACAATTCAGAGCCACATCCCCTGCAGTGACTGAAGGAGAACCCATGCCCTAAGCATCTGAATGGCCTTTCCTGGGATCATGCCCAGATTGCAAGGCCTGCTAAGGTCAAGCCCTTAAGAGCCTATAGAACAGCAGCTCCCCTTTGGGCTTTCTGGGAAACTGAGGCCTAGAGACCTCATGGGAACCTGGTGTGATCAACAACAGGGTCCTTGTCCTAGAGGGAAACAGGCTTTCCTACAATTCAGAGCCAGGCCCCGTGCTGTGATTAAAGGCGGGGGAAAAACAGTCCCTAAGCATCTGAAGGCCTTACCAGTGATCACCTCCGGATTCCCGAAGCCTGGAGAAGTCACACCCCTAAAAGCCTATAGACTAACAGCTCCCTTAGGT
>NW_023494508.1:0-6789 GCF_011100635.1 Trichosurus vulpecula | reverse complement strand
TCCCAGGCTGGACATGAAGCTGGGTCTTCCCAGCTCTAGAGTCATCTTGCCTTCTATTAAGTAGCACTGCCTCCCCAAGAGGTGACATTCACCCTTATTTAATGCCGTTTCTGATTTAGCCCAGTGATCCCTAGTTGCCCAAGGTCTTTTCAGATCCTGACACCAACATCCAGTGTGTTAGCTCTCCCTCCCAGCTTCGTGTCCCTTACCAATTCGGTGAACGTTTTTGGATGCTTTCATCCAAGTCATGGATTAAAAATGTCAGAGAGCACAGATCCCCAGGGCACTCCACTAGAGACCTCCTGCCAACTCCACCTGGAACCCGTAAGTACTGCTCTTTGAGGTTGGCAATCAGTGTGATATCCCTTCAGAACAGCAGGAGAAATTTTGTTATCCAGGATCTCTGTCCTTCATTTCCATTGGACGCTCCCTGTCCCACCTCGCCCTGAAGATGTCTCCACAAAACAATTAAGTCATACTCTTGAATTCATCCAAAAACCAGGTCCTGAAGTCTTGTGCATCCACCGCAGAAATCATCGGGATCCTTTTCAACTCCTACTCAAAGCTCCGAGTCTCCGAAAAATGGAGAGAAGTAATTCCTGAGGACGTGTTTCAGGTAAGAAATAGGCTTCCTTCCCCCTCCCCTAGGATTCCCTTTTGAGGGAAAAAAATAGCCCTCAGGGGGGTTCTTCTCTCCTGAGGCCAAGCTCTCCGTGGAACATGGCGGATCAATACTATCTGAGCAGGCCGAGGAACAGCGATCTGTTAGGTGTGCCCGCGGTGTGGGGCACTGAGAGGCGGCCTCGCTCTTGTCTAGAACTTCTCTCCTGGCTGCTTCTGCTTGAAGAAAGAGGGCGCGTCCAGGTTAACGGCAATTACCACCTCCACCACCACCACTACTGCTGCTGCTGCCTGCTGCTACTAACACCACCGCTGCCACTGCCACTAATAAAACCACCATTACCACTACCACTACTATTACTACTACTACTACTAAGATCATCTCATTGGATCCCCAAAACAGCCGTAGGAAATAGATCCGACTGTCATCTTCATTCTTTCTGGCCTTCCGTCTCTTCATCTGCAAGATTAGGGAGTGCATTATGTCGTCCCCACGTGGCATTCCTCTAGGAGTAGATGGCCAACAGAGTGCCTTCTGACTCTAAAATTTGGTGATCCCCATTTTACAGATAAGGGTAAAGGAGGACAAATTACTTGTCTAGGGTGAAACAGCCAGTCACAATGGGAGCTGAGATCTGCACACAGGTTTTCTGAAAAATCCAAATACCATTTTCAACATGGTATCAATATCACCATTTTTACACTCCCCCTTACCAGTACTATAGAACAGATCTGTGATTTCATTGGTATAGAAAACTTCCCAGGTGAGGAAACTCCAACTGCCAGTAAAGGTGAGCACCTCCTTTGTAACTCATAGTCTTAAAGGGGTGTTTGGGTCACTGAGCATATAAGAGACTTGCCTAGGGTCACCCAGCCAGAACATATGTAACACATACTCTAACCAATCCAAACAGACTTCCTGTTGCATTTAACTCAAATGCCTTTGATTTATTGATTGGTTCAAAGGAGGTACCGAAGACTTGTTTACACACTGTTCTCACTTCTGGCTGGGTGAGATGTGGTCTCACCTGATTAAGGTATCAGAGTGAAAGGGAGCCAGATAATTGACCCCCACTCTTCCACCTCAAAAGCAGGTGCCAGAAGCAGGATTTACACCCAGGTCTCTGGGATCCTAACGCCAAATCCTCTATCAAATATGCCATGCTGCCTTTCATCAATATCACCATAAAGGACTCCTTTTTTGTCCTTGTAGAGAATGCTAAGGCAGTAAGTGTTTTGAAAGCCTTTTAGACTGGAAGTCTAGAGACTGAGGTTTGAGTCCTCTCTTGAAAATTTTATGATTCCAATTTATTTTTGAACATCATATATACCATTTCTGTAGAGGGAGGCATGCACAAAACAGCATGTTTCTTTTGGTTAAGAAATACCATACACCCTTTAGATGAATAAAGAAAGTATTATTACTTACTACATGCCAGGCATTGTGCAAAACACTGGAGCACAGACAAGGAAGACAATCTTTGCCCTTAAAGAGCTTCTTTTCTACCAGGGGAAGACAACACAGAGAAGGGAGTGGGGCTGGAAAAGGGACAGGAGTAAGGTGGCAGTCCATGAGGTGCCAAGGAAATCTGGAAAGGGAGGTGAGTTAAGAGTGAAGTGAGCAAGGCTGGGACCCTGCAGGAAATGACAGTCTGAATCTCCCAACCAGGGCAACGGCCTCAGGGCTGAGTCATCTCCAGAGTGGGAAGGCAGATGAGGAGGTGATGAAGAGCTCTGGAGCCAGTATGAGAAACATACTACTGAGGACCATCTAATCATAGCTTAGAAACCTCACCCCTGACCAGAACATAAACATGCCCTGACCAGGGACTCTCCTCTGCCTTCCAGATGTATCAGCCTTTTTACCAGTCTCTCTTCATGCTGTCTCACACCCCGAGGTGTCTGCAACATCTGTGCCGTTCTGTCATCCGCAAGCACCTTGGCAGCAAGTGCTGGTCCTGCATTCCCCGGCTGCCTGTACCAGACCCTGTGCAGCATTATCTCCTGCTGGAGCCAGAGGGCTTGTTGCTCTGAATGGTCAGAGGGATCGGGGCCATGGAGACAGATGAATCTACAGTTAAACCACCTTCATTTTCAAGCTTTTGTTTTCCCATGGTCAACAGCCCATGAGGGGCCACAGCCCCGGAGTGGTCAGGAGTCTCAAGATGGGCTGATAGCCCAGAATAAGTCACACACACACACCCCAAATCATTAAGACTGTCACTACCCAAAGCATGCTAGCGTGGCTGGAAATGAGCATTTCCATGAGGAAGGGAAAAGTAATTGGCCCATCAACAACAACTTGTTGAGGGCTCACTGTGTATTAGGCACTGGGCTAAGTTCTAGGGAGCTTCTGTTCTAATGAGGAGAGCTAACATGTGGCTTCCTAGGTCTAGACAAAATGGCTTCTCCATGCACTTAGGGTGGGGAAGGGGCTGGTCATAAGCTGGCGAAGTTTGGCTTATGGGGCTCACACTTGAAATTGTCAGGGCTGCCTTCATCAGTCTCTGAATGTACCTTTGAGACCAAAATGACCCATGAAATCCCAGCCCTTCCTTGAAGAGTTCTGAACAGCAATAATCTCTGACATCTGCATGGCCCTCCGAGATTAGCAGAGTATGATACAGACAATGCTGCCTTTGATTCTCACAAGCACCCTGTGAGGTCAGTGCTATCACTCTGTCCTTTTTACAGAAGAGGAAACAGAGGCCCATGGACACACTAGTTCTGTGTTGGAGCCACACCTCCTGCCTTCCAATTCTACCCTTTCCCCATCCCAGCAGGCACCTGGGCTCTCCTTGGCTACAGCTTTCATTGCTTTTGCCCCTTTTTCACATCTTTATGACTCTGGTCTGTCCTTGTTCATCTAAGATACAGATTACAGAAAAAGGTTGAACAGGGCCTCAAATAAAGGATTCAGATAGCCCTGGCTGTCCCACTGACACTGGCTTCTGACCAATTGAAGGCCTAAGTTCATGCTTAGCCAAAAATGAAGGGAGAACCTGAATCCACTTCAATTCAAAAAGCTTTTAATAAAAGCTGTCAGAGCTCTGTCCGTGGAACTCTCTGTCAGAAAAGCTCTGTCAGAGCCCCGAGAGTCAGGAGGCCTCCACCAAGACTGGCTGTGTGATATCAGGCAAATTTCTTAACTTCTCAGTGCTCTAGACACTCCCTGAAACAATTGATTGTGTGTGTAGAGGGAGGGTGCCAACTTGCAGTGGTAGAAGAAGGGAATTCCCTGTACTAAGAAATCCCAAGACCCACCCCTATTCCTTACTATGCGATAAGACCAAAGCACAGGACCTGGAAGACACTTTAGTCCAACCCTCTTCTGAACAGGAAAGTGAGGGAGGTCCACTGAGGCAGCATGATCCACCCGGGCTCACAAAGCTAGTAAGTGGAATTCAAGCCCAGGTCCTCACAACTTCAAGCCTAGCACCCAATCTATGCCATCGAGGGGTCAGGCAATCTGCTAGGTGTGGCAGAGACAGAGAAATAGCCCAGCACAAAGCTCTTGTTCAAGGAACTTTCTGGAGTTGCTAGAGGGCAGAGCTTCTTATGTTTTGTATGTGTGGCCCTAGAACTTTGACCAGTGCCTGGCATACAGTTGGTACCTAATAAATGCCTAGAGATGGATTGGAGGAAGTTAGGGACTTTAAGGGCTGGAAGGGGGAGGAGGAAGTACATGCTAGGCATATGGACAGTCTGTACAAAGACATGGGGGCTGGAAGTTAAATGTTGAGTTCAGGGAAGAACTAGAGGCCAAGTTTGGCAGGAATGTCGTCATCTGGTCAAAGCAAATTTGTTTTTATCTTCATTGAATGTAAGGCATATTTCAATGTCTGTGAGATCCTGGGGTTCTTTTGCAGGGAGTCTGATAGAGGAGAATGTAGTAATGTCTTTAAGGGGAAATGGAAACCAGTGTAGGGAGTTGTAAGACAAGGCTGACGGGTTTGCATTTGATCCCAGAGGCAATGGAGAAGTTCCTTCAGCAGGAAAGGAAGAAAGGACGCAGGTATTTACTAAGCTCCTTCTGTGTGCTAGGACTCAGCTTCCTCTGAAGCTAAGGCACTGGGGGATACAAAGACAAATGAAGGCCCTGCTTTCAGGGAGTACAAACAGATCAGTAATCTGGAGCAAGCTGAGGACCTCTGGGAGACCACCTGGGCAAAGACCGGAAGCTGGAGATGGGATGTTGCGGGTGGGTGATGGCAGCAAGGCAAGCTAACTCAACTCAATTCAACTCCAAGTTTATTAAGCCCCTACTCTGTGCCAGGCACTATCCTAAGCCCTGGGGACACAGAGCGCAAAATGAACCAGTCCTTGCTCTTAAGGAACCAAAACTCTGTTGCAGCAGGAGCAGAACAAAGAGCCCCACTGGCAACTAGAGGATGTGAGTGCGGATCGTGTCCCTGTTATTCCCTAGTCACGCAGCCTTGGGCATCGCTCTCCCTTGTAAAACGAGGGGCTGGGACTAGCTGACCTCCAAGGTCCTTGCCGGCTTTGGGGCTGGACGTAGTGAGTGCATTGAGGAGGGAGAGAGCATCACGGGGGACTTCGCCAAGGGCGTGGAGCCTCAGCTGAACCTGGAAGGAAACGGTGGCGGCTCACACGTCTGTGGCGATTTAAAGTCTGGAAGCCACTTCATGGACACTGTTTCATGTGATGCTCACAGCAACCCTGGAAGGTAGATGCTACTATCGCCCCCACTTTACAGATGACGAAGGATAAGGGACTTACTTGGCCATACAGCTATTAAGCGTCTGAGGCAGGATTTGAACTCAGGTCTTCCTGACTCTGGGTCCAGTATTTGACCAACCTAGCTGCCAAAGGGGTGGAGGGAAGTGGAATGTGAATTCGGGCATGAAAGAGCTGGTGGGAATCCGAGGAGGCAAGTTGAGGGAACAGATACTAGTCTAAGGAAGATTAAGCCAAATACCCAAGGACATGGGTCCTTCCTCATGGGAACGCCCATTTCTGGACATGCTAGGCTGCTTTGGGCAGTGACTGGCTGTACCTCCCAGCTGGTTCTCACACCCAACTCAGCCAACTCAAAAAGCCTGAGGACAGAGGAACCTCAACTCTCCAAAAGGTGACTCAATGTATCAAACAGAACTGTCTTTGAAACCATTTTCCCAAGCGTGATGACATAGCCTTTATATTCCCACAGTGTTGAAACTCTTCCAAACCTAAAGTCAGGACTGGCCTTACCTATTGGTGCAGCTAAATGTGCTGTCCCCAGTAAAGGACCCTTACAAAAAAATGTCTCCCAGCCAGTACCTCCAGTTTCACCATTAATTACGCATTTCTTAGTGTTAACTTCTCTCTGGGCTTCGGCAAATAAAGAGAATTGGGCTTAATGACCTCTGAGGTTCCTTCGAGCTCAAACTAGAAGATCCCATGAATCAATTCCTAGAAAGGGTAAAGGATAAACACCTAATACTTTCATATCAGATTTCTCCCCCTCCAGTCACAGTAGACTCCACACTTAATAACAAAAGCACTGTAGGGGCCAATGTAAAGGTGGGGAAGGGGAGCAGCAAGAGGCTGCTGAAGGGAAAAGGTTCCTGCTTCACCTGGAGCCAGCTCTGCGAAGTCCAAATGGCCAGTAAAGGACGCCACCTCACACTGGATAAAGGCACTGGACTCAGAGTCAGGAAGACCCGAATTCAAATCCTGCTTTAACACCCATGTTAGCTGTGTGACCCTGGGTGAGTTACTTAACCTCTGTTTGCCTCAGTTTCCTTATCTATAGAATAGAGATAACAGCTGCTACCTCCCTGGGTGGTCACAAGCATCAAGTGAGACAATATGGGCAGAGGGCTTTGCCCTTTGTTAAGACCTTATATCATTGTTAGTTGTTCATTATTATATGACTTAGCAAATTAAAAATGGCCAACTGACCATCTCCTTTCTTGCTATTTGTGCCTTACCAGTCAATCTATTTCTGTCTTGAGGTTCTGGATAATAATAGGACTAACTGAAAAGAAAAAAAACTGTGTCTGTCCTATCCAGCCATCCCACTGTAGTTATAGGGTTCACAAAACATGGGGTTGGCTCCGCCATGTTTGATGGAATGGCTGGAGTCACATGCCTTCCCCCCCACAGCACATCTGCAGACATAAATTGGCAGCATTAAACAGCCTGGACTTCATAGGATTGTAGATT
>NW_023494507.1:0-7476 GCF_011100635.1 Trichosurus vulpecula | reverse complement strand
AAATTAGAGAAAGGGGCAGTTTGTCTTTTTCTTGACTTGTGGTCCTCTTTTTCTCTCCCTTCTCTCTCCCACCATCTCCCCATTCACTTTCCCTTTCTTTCTGTCTCTCTTTCTTCTCTCTCTTATCTCTGTCTTTTTCATCTCTCTGTCTTTCTATCTCCTCTCTTTCTTTATCTCTGCCCCCACTCCCTCTCTTTTCCTTCCTTTCTCCTTCCATTTCTCACAACCTGTGTGACCCTGGTCAAATCACTTCCCTTCTGTGTGCCTCAGTTTCCTCCTCTGCAAAATGTAGGGATTGAGCTTGATGGCCTCTGAGATCTCTTCCAGTTCCAGATCTATGCTCCTTTGATCTTTTTTCTCCCTTCCCTTTATCCTCTCTCTTCTCCTTTCCTCCCCCTCCTTCCTCCTCTTTCTCCTCCTTTTACTCGTGCCTTTCTCCTATTTTCTCTCTCTCCTTCCCTCTTACTCCCCCACTCAATGAGAGAACAAAAGAGCCCAAGCCACCAAGTGGAGGCAGGATGTGAGAATCAAATCAGGTAATTTATCAATAAACAAGCATTTGTTAATAACAATAATAGCATTTATAGAATAACATTGGTAATGTGCTTCACAAATAGAATGCCATTTGATCCACACAACAGCCTTGTGAGGGAGGTGCTATTATCCCAATTTTACAGTTTGGGAAACTGAGGCAGGCCAAAGGGAAGTGACTTGCTCAGGGTCACACCCAAAGCAAACATCTGAGGTTAGATTTGAACTCAGGTCTTCCTGACTCCAGGCTCAGTGCTCTATCCACTGGACCATCAAGCAGCCTTATAATAGAATGATTAAAGGTTTGCAAAATGCTATATATATATGCATGTGTGTTTGAAGATATGAATATGTACTTATATGGATATGTGTGCCTTTATCGGCATGTACACACATGTGCTATATGTGTATACATGTGTGTATTATATATCTATATATTATATATTACATTATATATAATATATATGGGCAAAAGATAGATAATTTTGATTATACTAAATTAAAAAGCTTTTGCATAAACAAAACCAATGCAGTCAAGATTAGAAGGAAAGCAGAAAGCTGGAAAATAATCTTTATAGCAAATGTCTCTGATAAAGGCCTCATTTCTCACATATATAGAGAACTGAGTCAAATTTACACACACACACACATATATATATATATATATATATATATATATATATATTTATATGTATATATGTTATCTCCTTTGACCCTCAGAAAAACCCTGTGAAATAGGTGCTATTGTTATCATCCCAGTTTTGCAAATGAGCCAACTGAGGCTGAGACTTGCTCAGGCAGGATTTGAACTCAGGTCTTCCTGACTTTAAGTCTAGTTCCTAGCACTGCCTCACTATGCCTTACTATTAAACATCTACTATGTGCCAGGTACTAATGATGCTAGGACAAAAATGAAACCATTCCTGCCTTCACAGAGCCTACCCTCTAACTATGATCCCATACTTCCTAATGGAGAAATCCCTTGAGCCACCCTGTCCTTCCGTCTAACATATCTGTGCCTCCATGGCCTCTCTGAGCTGCCCTTGTGCATAGAGAGAGTGCCAGGGCTCCCAGGAATCCCAGCCCCAGCAGAGGTCTAGGGAGGAGCCTTTTGGAAGGTCCTCTGCTGTCATCTCTGCTCACATCCTTCCCACATAAAGGAGGGCAGCAGCTCTGAGTGCCTTTCCATCTCACTGTGGCAGTGTGGGCTACCCCTGCCTTTACCCACGCAGTTTGGGTGGAGGGGTGGCTGCAGTCCTGGTTTCCTTCCCTGGAAGCTCTTGTTTCCCCTTCTGTGCTCCCAGTTCTGGAGTGACTAATTAAACCACAGGACTTTCCTTTTCAATAGAACAAAGAAAAGGGCCCCTCACTTTCAGCACTAACCAGATTGTCTAATTCTTTAGGGCAGCCCCTTCTAGGTCCCAGCAATGGCCCCTGTAACCTGGGTATTGAAGATCCTACATCTACAAAGGACCTCAGAGGGTGAACCATCTAGTCCAACCCTTTCATTTTACAGATAAGGAAACTGAGGCACAGGGAAGCAAGGTGACTCGATGAAGGTAAGTGTTAAAGGGTGGAATTTGAACTCAGGTCCTCCAACCCACCATATCCAAGGCTCTTTACATTGTACCACACTGCCCCCTGGAGGGAAAATCAACAGTAACTTTCAACCCAACAACAACCTCCAACATCTGTTACTCTACAACATGGATTCTTGAAGTTGGAGAACCTTCTTTGTGATCTCTGTATTTCAGTAGAATTGGTTTCCTTGGTAAGCCTCTGTATTTTATCTCATGCATTTCTAAATTTTAAAAAGGGGTCCACAGGCTTCACCAAGCTGCCCAAGGTGTCAGGACACAACAACAATGAAAAGGAGCCCTGTTATAAAGGAATCACTGTGCTGGGGGTTCCAGCTCAGTGAGTTATAATAGGTTGGCCACATTTCTCTTTGGTTATAGGCCCTGCAGTTTAGGAAGGATGCCAATAACCTGGAGGGGTGACCAGGCCAGTGTAGAGCCTGGAGATCATGCCATATAAGGAATGATTGAAGGAACTGGCCCAGTTTACCCTGGTAAAGAGAAGGCTCAGGGCAGCATGAGACTTCAACTAATTAAAGGACTGACAAATGGAAAAGGCCTTAGCTTTGCTCTCCTTGGCCCTGAAGTCAGAACCAGGAGCATTGGGAGGAAGGTACAAAGACGCCTGATGTCAGGCATACTTTTCTACCAGTGAGAGCCATCCCATAGCGGAGTAGCTTGCTTTAGGAGGTAATGGGTCCCCCTGCTTACCCCCAATGGAGGCTTTCAGTAGGACATCTTTTGTGCAGATCTTAATAGAGGGCTTTTCTGACTAAATATGGGTTCAAATAGAAGCCCTCTGAGAACCCTTCCAGGTACCAATGTTCTGGGATTCAGCCCAAGGCCCGATCCCCACCCACCTCTAACGCTTCCTCCACCCAAACTTGCTCCCAAATCCATATCACACGATATTGACAATGACTGATAACAACTTGAAAGGCAACTCCCTTAGCCCATGTTCAAGAAATACTTGCTCTTTATTGATGCCCCTGCCAAGTGGATTTCGATTTTAACTGGAATCTGCTGCATCAAATTAAGGGTGGGGCCTCTGCAGTTGGAATTTTAGGCCTGGGCCACAGCAGGGAAGATGTGAGGAGATAGGATCCTGTGCTCCCCCTATCCCTCCACACCCCTACACATATACACACACCTGTCTTTCTCTTTTCTCAGTTCCAGCCCTGCCCATGGCCAAGAATCTCAATGGACTTTGGTGACAGCAGCCACCCTTAATTAAGCCAGTCTGGAATTTTACCTTCTTCCAGTACTCTAGGATCCAATTTGGGGCCTATGGGGTGGTTCTGTGGGAAGGGAGTCAAAGCCTAAAGCAAAAAAGGTTTTTTTTTTCCAGAGAGATTGTCAGTTGGCCCAACCCTTATGCTGAAGCTCTGCTCCCAAACCCTCCAGCTCTTGCTTATCTTATACTTAAATGGCAGATGGAAGCTTCTCTAGGGAAGGGATGGATGTGGTTTTTTTTCCCATTGGGTCCTCGGTACCTAGGACTGGTGAGAACGAGGGTTCAAGTTAGAGGCAGAGTTACCTTTAACCTTATCTAACCCTAAATGTATTTGTTATGTCCCAGAGGTATGTGTTTGTGACTGATTCTCTGGGCTTGGGTCAAGAATTAGAGAATTCTAGAACTAGAAGGCACTCACCATTCTCTTTCTTACTCCCCATATCCAATTTGTTGCTAAGTCCTGTCAATTTACAATACCTTCCTTCTACTCCCCATTTTCTCCTATGACACAGAAAGAAAAGTAGGCTTTCAAAACGTCATGTTCTGGCAAGATCCACCATACAGTCTATGTCTGCTTTCCAAGCTGAGGATGGGAAGGTTCATTGCAGTAAGTGAGGACATAGTTGTTGCTGTGTTTGGCCTTCATTCTTGTAAAGGACCATGACATCAGGGAAATGATGACATGACTTGCAGTTGATTTTGATTTGAGTGAGGGAGAGCTGTGCAAGGTCACCAGCTTCACTTTCTCCTCCAGAGCCATCTGGGTCCAGTGGCCAGATATTCACCAAAACAACTGGAGATGGCCCACGATGCATATTGGCCATAGTAAATCCTAGAACGAGTAAAAAACTAACCACACACACACACACACACACACACACACACACACACAACTAAATGACCCTCAATCCTATAGTAACCATGGAAGAATAGAAGAAAAAGGGGCAAAAGTGCTAAGGACCAATAAAAATCAACTTAGTTGATAGAGATGGAAATGTAAGGTACTGATTTGTTGACCAGTAAGTAGAGCCCGTATGGAAAAAAAAAACAAATAGTATCATTTTTGACATTCTAACTATGAATCAGTCAAGAAGACAAAAACAAGTTGGTTAAAAGGAGATAGATTTCACATAGTGCTTTGGAATCAAACTGGTCATTGCCTTGACCAGGATTCTGATGCTGTTCATTGTTGTCCTCTATGTTACCATGGTTTCATTGAGATCACTGTTCCCTTGTTCCTACTTGCTTCCTTTTGCATGAGTATATGCAGATTTTCCTGATATAGGGATTAGGAGCCCCTAGATCCATTTAATCAGCTTACAGAGTGGTGAGCCTTTGTTTGGAAGTTTTGAAAGCATCTTCCTGGAGAGGGTGTCACAGGCCCATTGGTACTTACTTGAGAGGACTAGACATATTTCCTAAGAATTAGTGAGTGATGAGAATTGCCCCTAGGGCAAACTGGTTAATTTAGAAGCACATTCAGTACCTCCTGGAAGGTGGGTTTCATTGATGGGGGCAACAAAGATCAAAGACTGATAAGGATCAATTGAGTCCAATCATTTAAAAGACATTTTGTGTTTTACCCAGAGACTTGCACCTAGTAAGTGTCAGAGGTAAGATTTGGACTAAAGTCTTCCTAATCTCAAGTCCATCATTCTATCTATTGAACTACTGAGTTACCAACTGCACCACCTAGGTTTCTACTGTCTTGAGATGGACTCTTTTGGGAGGAACCACCCTTTTGTGTTGGCCTATAAAAGGGAGACTACACATTCTTGTCTCCTCTTTTTCCTGCCTGTTCAAAGAGTAGACAAGAAGCAAGAGAAACCAGAGATCCTGACACAAAGAAGCAAAGTTGACCTCGGAAGTATCACTGAAACTTGGTGAGATGAAGACCATGGCTCTGAATGGGTATACCCTATTCACAAGAAACAGGATAGGAATAAAAGAACTTGAAGAAGGTCGTTGGCTACTAAGAAGCTATCATCATGGGAGAGAATATAAGAACCATAGCAGTGAAAGCAAGGTCACGGGTAGATGTATTATTATCCATTCATTGATCATCCAGTGAAGGAGAAACAGAAGGGATTTTGTCATTGGAGTGTACTACAGACCACCTGGACAGAAAGAAGACATAGATGAGGAGCTCATATAATGGATTATAAGCCTGGGACTGAGGCAGGATAAGGTAATGATGTAACTTCAGTGAGCCAGACATCTGCTGGAGCTCTTTGTAGGTCAAAAGCAGAGTCAACAACTTCTTAACTTTTCTTAATCATAATTGAATCCTTCAATATTTTAACAAAGGAAAAAGCACTTATTAAGAGATTGCTACGTGTCAAGATCCATGCTACAGTCTATGGATCCAAATCAGTAAAAAGACAGCCCCTGTTCTCAAGGAGCTTATATTCTAATTGTGGAATACGACATATGTAGGAGATTCAAAAGATGGGAGAATCAGTGAGGGGGAAATTTATTTTCAAACTAAATATCATTAGTAGGGAGGAACTGGCTGATGGAATTTAAATGATAAAAATGTTGGGAGAAGCAACCATTCCTTTCTGGAGCTCGTGGTAGAGGTGGAGAGGAAAGCCAAGCATAGTCTGATATGTATGGTATGTACTCTAGATTTGGGGAAAACAGACCTCAAAGGGTTCAGAGGTAGGAGAGGTAAGATCCCAGGGAGTAAAATCCTATGGGGGAAGTCAGCCTAGGAGGGATTGAAGTTCCCAAGGATGAAATTCTGAAGGCATAAATGGAAATGGTTTGGACAAAAAGCAGAAACAGAAGTTATCTAAAGAGACTGATGTGAATGCTCAAGGAAATCATGGAACATTTTGTAGAGTATTTTCAAAATTCTTTGTAGAGACGATGGACATAAGGGGAGGGAATGAAGAATGAATATAAGAATAAGTGTGAAGATACTATGACTGAAAACAAATGTGGTCTGCCAATTTCAACTTGCTTTGGTACAACATTCAGAATAATAATGACTGATCTATAATATTTTCTGGAGGTCACTCTTGAAACAGGAGATTCTATTTAACTTCTCTCCCCCAGGACAGGCAGCAGGGTGCAGTGGAAAGAACACTCACTCTCAGATCACAGGACCTAGGTTCAATTCCTACCTTTTGACATTAGCTGTGTGACTTCAGGTAACACAAAGAAATGGTTGGAAGCTACAAAGAATCATGTTTAGGCTTGGCATCAAGGGAAAACTTACTGACAATTAGAGCTATTTATGATTGGACTGCAATTCTTTGGTTATTTTTAAAATTTTATTTTATTTTATTTTCAAGTTCATATTCTTTCCTCACCTCCCCCTTAACCCACATTGAGAAAGCAAGGAAAACAAAACTTGTTACAAATGTGTATAATTAAGTAAAACAAATTCCATCAATGTGGGGTGTGTGTGTGTGTGTGTGTGTGTGTGTGTGCATGCGTGTGCGCACATGTGTGTATAAATAAATGAAAAAATATATATGCAGAAATGGAAAAGTATATATTAATCTATATGTATATTAATCTATAATATAAATCTCTCTATATCTTAATCTGCCCTCTGAGCCCATCACCTATCTAGAAAGGGGCAGCACGTTTTATCCCTGAGTCCCCTGGAATAGTACTTGGTCGTTGTGTTGATCCTAAGTCTTTCAAAGGTGTTTCCCTTTACAAAATTGTTATAGTATATATCGTTCCCTCAGTTCTGCTCACTTCACTTTGCATCAGTTCATACAAATCTTCTTCTTAGATATTTTTAAACAATCCCATTCATGATTTCTTACAGCCCAAGAGTATTCCATTAGAATGTAATGTTTTGTAAGGTAATGGGTGTGCCCTCCCCCATAAAAAAATCTAACTATTATTGCTATTCAAAATTGGAATGCAATGCTTTTTAAGGTAATAGATGTCCTCTTATTAGACATCTTCAAGGAGAGCTTGGCTGACTAGTCTGTTACAGTGGAGTTACATTTTTGTGTTAGATTGGACTGGATGACCACTGGGATACCTTTTCCAACCCTAAAACTCTTGTTTTATTAGGCCTTTATCCAAAATATTTGATGTGAAGTATTTTTTCCTCCATTGACGGCTTTTCTTCTGATTCTAGCTTTATTGATATCGTTCTTACAAAAA
>NW_023494506.1:0-7709 GCF_011100635.1 Trichosurus vulpecula | reverse complement strand
CTCTTCCTCCTCCTCCCCCTCCTCTCCTCCTCCTTATTCTCCTCCTCTTCTCCTCCTCCTTCTTCTTTTCCTCCTCTTCCTCCTTCTCCTCCTCCTCCTCCAATTTCATTGGTACAGGGAAACTAAGGAAACTTCTCCTACCCATGAAGCTCATCCCTTGCTCAGGGCTTTGTAACATGAGGCACTGAGAAACTGAATTATCTTCCCAGGATTACCAGCTATTATGTGTCAGAGTGAACTTGTAGTTGGTCTTCATGACTCTGAAGTTGGCTACCTAGTCACTTTGTCACTATTACAATAAATGATAATTCAAAGTCTATTGCTAATAACATAAGTAAAGTCCTTTGCAACCTTGAGTCACTATCTAAATGTGAACTATTAATAATAATAAGGTAAAACCCTTTGCAAACCTTGATACACTATGTAGAAACCAACTATTATTTTATTACTATAAGTGAAATGCTTTGTAAACCTTAAAATTCTATATGACAGTTGTTTTCATGTTTATTTTAATCTTCCAACTAGTTGGGGACATTCATTAGTAACTCCTAAAGTGAGTCTACAAATTCTATTCTGTATACCAATCCTAAATTCCTTTAATTAATTTGGATTAATAAGCCATCTCTTGTGACTGTGGGGCAGCTAGATGGTTCAGTGGACTAGAGCTTTGGACCTGGAGTCAGGGAGACCTGAGTTCAAATGGGGCCTCAGATGCTTATTAACACTGTGACCCTGAGCAAATCCCTTAACCCTGCTTGCCTCAGTTTCCTCATCCATAAAATGAACTGGAGAAGGAATGGCAAACCACTTCAGTGTCTTTGCCAAGAAAACCCCAAACGGGGTCACAGAGAGTCAGACAGGACCTAAACGTCTGAACAACAACAAATGTGACTGTGGGATAGTCCATTTAAAAGGCATCCCATTCACAGACCTCAAGGATGTTAATGACGGAAAGGCCCGTGTATGCCAAGATGCTCATAGCAGCACTTTCTATGATATCAAAGTACTGGAGACAGTATAGGTACCCATCAGTTGGGGAACGGCTAAAGAAGTCGTGGTCCCCAATATCATTACTGTCAGAGAAATGGTGACTATGACGATTATAGAGAATTATGAGAAGATTTGTATGAAATGATGCTGAGCAAAATAAGCAGGAACAGAAAAAAGTAATGATGATGACAACAATGTAAATGGAAAGAACCATAAAACAAAAAACAAACAGCCCATTTCAGCATCTTATTGACAGAAGTATTGAAGATGCTCTCTAGCAGAAAGGGGTCATGGCGGTCAAAGAAATACCTTCAATTTATTGAGACATTTTTATATCTCATTTTGTACAAGGAAACCTAGA
Source organism: Trichosurus vulpecula (assembly GCF_011100635.1). NCBI lineage: Eukaryota > Metazoa > Chordata > Mammalia > Diprotodontia > Phalangeridae > Trichosurus > Trichosurus vulpecula. The sequence continues at coordinate 6,358 of NW_023494506.1, read as the reverse complement.
GTCAGGATCCAAAAGCAAGGGTGGTGGGAAGGAGAGGGGCAGAGTGAAGGAGACTGGGGGGCATAGAACCAGTAGGAGCAAGGCACGGGCACAGCTAAGAAATAGGAGTAAGATTGGGTTGCAGGCTGCATACTGAGGACCAGAGCAAGTGGGCAGGTGGAGCACTTACTAGCCATGGAAGGGATAAAGGAATAGGAGAACCCCACCCCACCCCTAATCTTTTTCTTCTCCATGTGTAATGATATGCACAAGATTCTTGTAGTCTAGGTGTCCAGTCACATCTGGAGGGAAAGCTGCAAACATCTGGTCAATCTGTAACCAAACACATCAAAACACAAGGATGAAAGGACATATCCTGAAGAGATGGGGGCCATGACTGAGGCAGGCCAGTTAGATTAGACCCCTAGGGACAGGAAAAGCAACTGCTGAATGTCCCTTAAAACCAACATGATCCCCATTGCCTCCAGAACAAAGTACAAATTGCTTTGACTTTTACAGCTCTTCTTAATGTGGCCCCAGCTTACTTTTCCAGGATTACTGGACATTACTCTCCTTCACTCATTCTATATTCCAGACAAACTAGTTTACTCTGTCCTTCATATATAGTGTTGCATCTCCTGTCTCCAAACTTTTTTAAAGGCTAGTAGAATTTGCTCACTTCCACCTATTAGAATTTCTAGCTTCCCTCCAAGCTCAGATCTGGTGTATCCCTACTTCATAGCCCAAAAGTACCTTGTATTTTTATGTACATTTCATGTTTATTTTTATGTGGATCTATTGTTTCCAATCATAGAATATAAGCTCCTTGAGGGCAGAGGTGGTTTAATTTTTGACTTTGTATTCTCAACCTAGAGTAATACCTTGTGCAAAAGGGCTGGTTGATTGATTAAACCATGAATATTGTCCCTGCGTTTATGTTTAGCCTTCTTTGACTTGTGATTCGTGTACGCAAAGGTACCTGAGATCTGCTTACCAAATGAGAAGGAGACTGGTGAGCGTTTCCTGTGTCTATCAGAGTATAAAACGGCACAACCCCTAACAGCTGCGGGTCCTCTAGAATTGATCAGTTGTCTGCCAAGAAGTAGCTGCCTGAGTTTCAGCCATTAAGATGTATAGTCAATGTCAAGTCAAAGTGAAGCCTCAAGATGGTAATGAAAGGGAGTGCACACAGGGTGGTGCTGGAGACAGCTCTTACCAGTCTTGTGAGAGCCCAGTATTAACTTTTCAGACTGAGCATTTAAACCTTGGAAACTGGCAAATGCTATAACTCAGGGATTGATCTGTTGGTTTGTTGATTGTCTAGACTTGAGAAAGTGATGGAAAAATGCTACTAATGTACATTAAACTTAAAAGCGTGTGTGTGCCTACATTTTTCCTCCTGGAGAGTTGTTTGTTAAACATTTACCAGCACATCACAGGACCCTTCTCATATGAGTGAAGTATGTCCATAAAATCTATTCGTATATTGTCAATAAATCCATGACAGACTGAGAACTGACGCACAGATTGTAAGGACTGAACTGAAATCCCCTTGCTGACCAGCACAAAGATCTAGCAACTGCTTGATAAGGGACAGAGGGAGGAAAGAGACAGGAGGTGGAGATCTCATGAGGAGACCTAGCTGGAGGATACAAGGAGAATGCGACTCTAGATTCAGTCTCTATACTCAAACCTGATTTTCCAGCAAACTAGGCTATTTCTTGTTCCTTGAACACATGGACTGTCCCCCATACCTAGAATGCATTTCTCACTCACCCTCACCTCTTAGAATTCTTCCCTCCAATTCAATTCAGTTTCTATAGTCTATGGTGAATTTCCCCTGATCTTTTCACATTTTTGTAGGTGCTGATGTTATCTCTTGCCTTAGATTATCCTTTATTTACTTGTGTTTTCACAGTGTATCCTCCAGAATAATATAATCTCCTTGAGGGCAGGGACTATTTTTCATCTTGTTTCTGTATCAACCCCTGCATGCTTCCTGTGACATAGTAGACGCTTAATAAACCTATGTTGAATCGAATTAAAATCACTGTGGTCCAGTGGAAAGACCACTGGCTTGAAAGTCTGAGAACCTGGATTCAAATCTGATACTTATTCAAGTGACTCCCCAGTTTCCTCCTCTGTAAAATGATAGGGTTGGGCTACCTGGCCCCTGAGTTATCTTCTAACTCTGAATCTACAAGCCTATGACTATGAACTGAGGAGGTATGGAAAATGTCTGTGGACTTCAGATAGATATCAAAAAGGATCCTGTTTCAGAAAGACTGAGAAATAGGGGATTAAGTAACAAATGATAATGTAGTTTGTATTCAATCACAGCAAGCACGGAGAAGAATGGAACTCACGACTGTTCTTTATCATCGCTTGAGTTCTTAGCAAAAAAGGACAGCAGAATCCTAGCTAATCAATATGTAAAGTATAGTACTTTCTAGACTCCGTCCTGGGAGACTGAGTGCTATTTTTTAAAAGGAAGATCATTGAGCATATCAATGCTAAAGTTGGTCCAACAAGAAAGTGACAGTTTCAACAGGCCTCAGAAGGCCATTCTGAATCTATTTTTATCCGTGCAAGACAGAGTGAATAGCTGAGAGCCACCTGTGCTATAGGGAGGGTTTTGATAATAATTAATAATAATTGAAATTTATATAGCCCTCTATATTATCTCACAACAATGCTGCGAAATGAGTATTACAGTTATCATTATCCCCATTTTATGGAGGAGGAAACTGAGGTAGGTAATATGATTTTCTCAAGGTGGCACAGCCAGTTAAGTGTCTGAGGTGGGAGTTGAACTCAGGTTTTCTGAGCTCCAACTCCAAAGATCTCACCACTATTCATTTCAAATCCAATTAGCAGTTATTAAGCACCAATCATGTGTCAGGCTTGGTGCTAGGTACCAGAGATATAATGCCAAAAACAGATCCAACACCTGCCTTCGAGGAGCTTACACTGATGCCTGTCGGGCATGGTGAGGTTGTGAGTCTCATTGTCCCCTCCAGTGAAGGAGCCAAGTCCAGGGACTTGGGAGTTTGATGAGCACAAGGGATGGATCCTTACCTCCTCTTTAGAAAATCTCTCTGCTTGGGTGGTGAGCATTTCCCGGATACTGTGAAGAGAGAAAAACAATCTTGTGATTCCAGAGGTAAGAAGTTAGGAAGAACCTACCAAAGGGAGTTGGGAAATGACTGAAAAAATGAAACAATATGGATTTTTAATTCCTTCCACTATTGAAGATCAGCAAATCATCTATAATTTATAGTCTTAGAGCATTGCTTATGGCACTGAAATATTAAATGATATGCCGAAGTCACTTGGCCATTATATATCAGAAGCTAGATTCAAACCCAGGTCTTTCTGACTCAGAGGCTGGCCTCTGCATCCACTAGGCCAAACTGCCTCCATGAATGGAATGAGATGTTATTTCACCAAATGAATATGTAAACTACAAAGAACCATGGCAGGGGTGGTGGTGGTGGTGGCATATGAGGCATAAAGAAAAAACCAAAATGACAATATACTGACAATGTCATCATCATCATTATCATCAATGGAAAAACCTCTATTAAGAGATTTGAGAACTCAATGACATCCTGGAGCTTTTTCCTCTCGGCCCTGAGAACTATTTAAGGCTACTACGGTCTTTGAAGCAGAATGTGGACTTGAGTCATGCCTAAAAATTCTTAAAGAGAAACAGAGTAGACAAGACAAGAGAGAGACTGGGAACTTCAAAAACTGAACAGCTGCAGTAATTGGGGGAAGCATCTCTGTCCAAGACTTAATGGGCTAAGAAGGGAAAAATTGGGAGCAAGGAGAAAGTGAAAAGGAGGTTCCCATAGCCCTTGACAGACATCTAAGAGCAGAAGATTTGTACCGGTTACCAATTGTATTCACCTCTTTAAGGACTGAAGGGAGTTAAAAAAAGATGTGTTTTATCCTCCAAGTTCCCCTTCCCATGCTTGTCCATAACAAACCCTGTAATATATTCTGCTCATTTCTTTTATCTAAATGTTTCTTGTATCCTAATTTTCCTTTCAAGCATAAAAAGACCCAGGGGGTTAGCTAGAGTTTTTGTTGTTGTTCAGTCATTTCAGTCATGTCTAATTCTTTGTGACCTCATTTGGGGTTTTCTTGGCAAAAACACTGGAGTAGTTTGCTATTTCCTTCTCCAGTTCATTTTACAGATGAAGAAATTGAGGCAAACAGGGTTAAGTTAGTTGCCCAGGGCCACACAGCTAGTAAATGTCTGAGGAGAGATTTGAACTCAGGCAGGTGAGTCTTCCTGACTCCAGGCCTGGTACTCTATCCACTGCATCATCTAACTGTCCCAGCTAGAGTTTAGCTGAAGGTAAATGTAAACTGAAATTAAGAGTAGAGAGCCAAACCTTGGCCTGAATGTTAGGAATTTTTTCCTAACTGGGGGCTCTAAGCTATTACCATTATACTACTAACTTTTTGTCTACAATAAACTCCATAAAACAGCAGACTGTTTATTTGAGGTGCTGTTATATTGCTACTAGAATAAAAAATGAGCTAATTGTTATAACAATGTATGACAGATTAAATCTTCATTGAGAAAGAAAGGAAGAGAGGGTAGTAACTAAAGATCATATCCTAAATCCCACTCTACACACTGCTCTACACACCACTCTACCCACAGGAGATAGACAAAGCCTGGGAAGGTTATAAGACTGCCCCTAGCCCTTAGGGAGAGGAAGCAGAAAAAATGGAATACCAGCTGGCCACCACTCACAGGGTACAGCAACACCCACACTCATTCAGAAGGAAAAATGTTCTGAAGGTAGGCATGGAAACAAACTGGAGAATTTTAATCTCTGGTTTATGTAGCTCAGTATCTTAAGGATTTTTGTCAGTGCAGACCTTCTCTTCAGTTCATAGGATTATACATTTAGAGCTTAGAAGGAGACTTGAGGGCCAATCAATCAGACCCCCTCATATTACAAAGGAGGAAACTGAAGGACAGAGACCTTTCTCAAGGTCATACAAGGTATGAGCCACAGTCAGATCTAGATGGATGGACCCTTTCACCTTAGGACAGTTTTATTTAGTAAGAACTTTTTCATTACATCCACATTCTTATGCCCATTTTATAAACTAGGGAGACTGAGATTCATACAAGAAGTGTCATATGACAGGCAAAAGCCCCCATTTTAATATCTAATCTAATCCATATAATCTAATTTAGAACTGGAAATTCAGATTCAGGTCCTGCGATTCCAAACTCATGACTCTTCCTTCTGATACTACAGTTCATCTATAACTGAGTTGAAATTATAGTTAAAAATACACTAGTGATGAAACCTTTCAGATTTAGTTACATGGTCTTTGGACAATAGACCAATAATCCATCCCTTTCTTTCAAGATATGCAGGACATGGCTGAACTTGAGCTCAGATAGCAAAATCTTTGCTAACTATGTTCATCTGCATGCCAAGATGAGTCATCAAAGGAAAGCTTTAAGCATGGATTTTGATTATACATACCTTTTTTTCTGAACAAACTATTAAAAATGGAAGTTTGCTGTTTTAATATTTAAGCTTTGAAAAGATTCTTGTTGGTATATTTGGATAATTGTATTGGTGGATGCTTACCAAGATTGGAATAATTTTTTAGGTTGGGAGAAATCAGAATTTATTCCCCACTTACTAGTCAGATTTTAGCACCCCTTTGCCTTCTGGATCAAACACTTTGAATGCATTGAGAATAGTTTCTTCTGGGTCAGCACCTGAAATGGAAGGCAGAGAGCCCCATGGGTCATGAATAAATGAGAAGTACATCCAAGCCAGCAGTCATCCCTGAGAAACAATAAACAGTATCCCCAAGAGCAGGAGTTGCTGGGGGTGTGCAGGTCACGAGCTAGCTGCCTTATATGGAAGAGGGTCTACAAAGATAGAGTCATATCTAGGACAAGGTGACCAGGGCTTACAGAGGTTGAAAGTTAGAGGGTCCTGGCAGCACACATACCCCTTCAACAGGTGGAAACCACTAGCCTTAGCATCTAGTCAGCAAGAATAATTAGTTAAAATAGAAGTAATACACTTTCTCTGCTCCTTCCTCTTTTTCCTCCCTCCTACCCCCACCAGCTACTATACTCCAGGTGTATTTTTCAGGCCTGGCCTCATCTTTCAGCATTGTCAGTAGTGACTTCCTCAGAAATAACTGGTGTTCCAGCCTCCATCTCATGACTCATTACGTTCCAAAGCTCTACAAGTCTCCTCCTCACTGTCAAGTGAATTAATTTTTTTTCAACAAAAGCTGATTTCAAGGCTTTTTTTGAGTACTTTGATCTAGGCCCATTTTATGGTAGTTTCCCTGGGCACCAGAGTCTCCAGTTTCCAAT
>NW_023494505.1:0-7981 GCF_011100635.1 Trichosurus vulpecula | reverse complement strand
TTTTCCTCTCTCTTTGCCTTCTTCCTTTCATCCCTTCCCCCTCTCCTGTCCTTCCTCTCCCTCTTTCCCCTCCCCTCCCGCTCCCTCCTCCTCTCTCTCTCTTCTCCCTTGCTCCCTGTCTCTGTGTGTCTCTCTTTCTCTCCCCCCTCCCCTTCCCTCTTCTTCTCTCTGTCTCTGTCTGTCTCTCTCCCCCTTTCACCTTCTCCTTTCTTGCTCCCTGTATTTTCCTAACTCAGTCTTGGTGTCCTTGAAGTTACAATGCAAAGAGATTTATGCCTGGCTCTTTGGAGGCAATGGAGAGGACAGCATGATTTACTGGGGAAAGGGCAGAAAGAGCATTGAATTGGGAGCCAGAGGACTTGGGTTCTAATCCTGTCTCTTGCCCCTTACTCTCACTTTCCGGTGCCCATTTCCTTGGTCATCCAACAAAGGGACAGGATTTGGTGATCTCTGGGCCCTTCCATATCTCAGTCAGATTCTGTTAAATGTCTCCCTGCACAGCCCTTTTATTTTTCAAGATGAGTTGGCTTTCAAATCTACCTCCCCTCTTTTCTCGTTTATGCCCTGCAGATTTTTACTTCTGAAGGTAAGAGGCTAGCATGGTGTGCAGGAAAGTCCTGGATTTGTAGGCAGAGAACCTGGTTGGAATTGGGCCTCAGGTGATTCTTCCTTACGGGGCCTTGGAGTCACTGCCTCCCCTCTGAGACCTCTCTGGCTCTCAGTTTCTTCATCTGTAAAATGAGGAAGTTGGCCCAGACATACTATCTGAGGTTTCTCCCAGCTTTAGATGTCCAGTATTCTTATCTTTAAAATAAGTAGGTTGGACTAGATGGCCCCTGAGGTCCTTGGAGCTCAAATCCTATGGTCCTGTGGTATTTTCACTGGAGATATGATAAGAGCTGTCATTTACACAGCCTTCAAGGTTTACAAAGCCTTCTACTTACATTATTTCACTGGGGTTTTAACAACAGCCCTTAGCTAATAGTACTAGAGGTGTTATTATCTGTACAGAAAAGGAAATTGAGGCACAAAGAGGTTAAATCATTTGCCTAGAGTCATACAGCTAGGAATTGTCACAGGCAGGCAGGATTCAAACCCAGGTCTTCTCAACTCCAAGTCAGTGTTATCTGAGGGGGTTAGTGTAGGTGATCTCTAAGGCCCTCCCAGTTCTGACATTCCCTGTTCTAAGGGTCCTCCTAGCTTTGGCATCTTGTGTTCTAAGGGCTCTTCCAGCTCTGACATCCTCTGTTCTAAGGTCCCTCCCAGTTCTGAGATTCCCTGTTCTAAGGGCCCTCCCAGCTCTCATATCCTGTGTTCTAAGGGCTCTTCCTGCTCTGACATTCTCTGTTCTGAGGTCTTTTTCCAGCTCCGACATTTTATATTTTCTAAGATCTCTACTTGTTCTGACATTCTTTGTCCTCAGAACTGTCCCAGCTCTGGCATTCTCTGTTCTGAGGCCTCTCCTCACTGATATGCTGTGTTCTAAAGCCCTTTCCAGCTCTGACATGTTCTGTTCTAAGACCTGTCCAAGCTCTGACATTCTATCTACAGGGATGTGGGGGCAGTTAATCGTCAGTGCTTCATTGGGAAAACCTGGTTATTATTCCCTTCTGCCAAGTTTACTGTTTAACGGGGGCTTCCTTTGGCTTTAAAATCACATACCTGTTGTTCTGAGCCAAAAGGTAAAGATGACCCTCCCAGAGTTAGCCATTTGTAACCCTCTTCTTCCCTCCCTCTCTCCTTTTCCCCCAAAACAAGGTTCTCCCCCATCTCATTCTGTGATCTGGGTTGCCATGAGCCTAATCCTTCAGTCAATTAATAAGCATTGGTTAAGCACCTACTATGTGCCAGACTACTATGTGCTAAGTTCTGGGGATACAAAGACACAAAAGGCAGTTCCTGTCCTTGGGGATCCAGAACTCCCTCTGGGCTAAGAGGGGAATAATGGTTTCCCAGTTGATTCAATTTCAACTGGGACAGTACCAGCATAGGAAGAAAGAGACCAGAAGGTGGAATATTGGGGAAAATGCTTTCTTGCTTTTCAGGAGCTTGTATCATCTTCTTCTGGGTTCAAAAGCCCTTATCTCTTCTTTAGAATTAGGGAGAGAATGGAGACCCTTCTTCCCATTTTCTGGGTAGGGCAACAGAGATGCAGAGAGCAGTCACACCTTATACTTCTGACAAAGTACTCCCCTTGAACTAACCCTAAGAAGAAATACCTTGTCTAGATTTTGTATATACTTCTATGTGTCTGTGCTGGCCCCTCCAGTAGAATGTAAGCTTCTTGAGGGCAAGGACTATCTCACTTTTGTTTTGGTCCTAAAGCCTTTATTAAGTACGGTCTTTTGCCTCTTTCTGTATCCCCAATGTTTAGCACAGTGCCTTGGGGGCAGCTAGGGGGTGAAGTGGATAGACCTCTCTACCTGTATTCTGGAAGACCTGAGTTCAGATGTGACCTCAGGTATTTACTAACAGTGTGACCCTGGGCAAATTGCTTAACCTCTGTTTGCCTCAGTTTCCTCATTTGTTAAAAAAAGAAAGGACAGCAATGGCCCCTACCTTCCAGGGTTGTTATGAGTGACAGCTGTAAAGAGTCTGACACATAGTGAGTGCTGCGTAAATGTTAGCTAGTATTACTCTTGCATTATGGTACCATTAAATTATAATATACAATATAATTTACGTGATATGTTATCTTATAGCTTATATGTTATAATTTTACACTATAATTTATATATTATATTATATAATTTATATATTATAACCATATATTATATATTATTTTATAATTATATTGCTAAATTATTATTGACTTTTGACTAAGTGCCATCTGTGTGCCCGCTCTGTGCCAGTCTTGAGGCTGCAAAAACAAAAATGAAACAATCCCAAATAATTGTCATGATGCCAGGCACCTGGTCAACCCTTACTAGATGTTCGATGACGGATTGATGAGGAAGCAGAAGGGTCATGTTGCTTGTGTCAGACCTGGAATCCACACTCAGGCCTTTTCCACAATACTCCGCTGCCTAAGAGACTGGTATAGAGTGAACAAGAATGCAAGCCTTCATTAGAAAAGTAAACTTTCTGAATGTGGTGATTATTTGGGCAAAAGGGAGTGTCCTGACCCCGAACCCTTTGGGTGGTCCTCTGAGCCACCCTGGCCAGTGGCTTTGGATCCAGGCATATTTAGGAAGCATCCAAAAGAAGCAGTGTTTGGGCTTCCTCTTGGTGGGATTCTGTGTTCACCTGCAGCCTGGTGGTCTTCTCCCATTCTAGCATCTTCGGCATCTACCAGTGAGAACCACTGCTTAGTGTGCCCAGTCTGTCTCCTTAGGGTGCCTCTGCTCCGGACCTACCCACGAATTTCAGACTGGACTCAGTTCTGGAGGAGTCAAGCCCTTAATGGGGGGAAGGGGTTAAATTCCCTTCTTTTACACTCTTTGGTTCATCGAACTCCTACCCGAGTATCCTGGGAACAATTATTTATGGATTAGGTTTAGGTTCATCTAGTTCTTCCTATCAGGGGAGGAGGAGAAAAAAGGTACACAGTGTACTATGTAAAATAAGTATAAGACGGGTATTTATTTTTCTACACACAAAAGAAATGCTGATGGGCACAAAAAAGAGAATGTTTATTGACAGTATTTTTTTTTGAGGCAATTGGAGTTAAGTGACTTGCCCAGGGTCACACAGCTAGTAAGTGTCTAAGGCTGGATTTGAATCCGGGTCCTCTTGACTCCAGGGCCAATGCACTATCCACTATACCACCTACCTGCCCCTGACATAATGTCTTATTTTTTTTTGTTTGCTTTTGTTTTTTTTTTGCAGGGCAATTGGGGTTAAGTGACCAGGTATTGTGTGTCAGGTGTCTGAGGCCAGATTTGAACTCAGGTCCTCCTGACTCCAGGGCCGGTGCACTACTCACTGCGCCACCTAACTGCCCCCAGAATGTCTTAAAACAGGATTCAGTGATATAACTTAAAACTACTGTTACAATCTCTTGGGAAGTTCTTACTTAAGTCTCATCAGAACATACTGTAGTTTCTGGGATGGCTACATTTCACCTTGCTTCTGCACTGTCCAAACAATTCTTAATCATCCTCCTGGATGTCCAAACAACCTCACTGGCCACCCCGGGATGGACCTGATGACCTCTTGAACTCATAAAGTCCAAGCCTAGACATATATATTTTGAGGCTTTGAGGTTTGTTTGGTCATCCATTCAGGAAAAGGAACCACAAAGTGGGAAAGCAGTTGGGGGCCCAGGCACTAGTTCATCTAGTTGAGTCCCCTGCTCTAGTTGCCAATTGGCGCATTTGCCCTGATGCCAGCATAGAGCGGGACTAGTCCTTAACTGCGCTTTGCTGGAAGTCTTGGAGTTACATGCTACAAACATCTGGGAGTCTAAAGAAAAGAATGAGCCAGAAACTGTCTTTTTTTTTTTTTTTAAAAGTGACTTGGTACACTGTTCCCTGATTGTACCAAATCCACAAGTACTGTCATTGGGTGAGCCACCACATGGCCAGAGCCAGCCATGAAATCTGTTATTTCTAGTATGACCAAATGCTAAGGGAGCCAGCCAGAACTAGGAAGGGCAGCTTGTAGTATAGTCCAAAGATATTGTTGTATAAGAGGGCAGAGAGGGAAAGTGTCCTTATTCTGAACAATGGGATTTAGAGCTGGAAGGGACCTGACCATCTAGTCCAAGACCTTTATTTTATATATCGGGAAAGCTAGGAAGTAACAGAGTGAATATTTGAGCCTTGGTCCTCTGCTGCCAGATCTGGTGCTCATTTCCTAGCATTTGCTTTCTGGCTCTCTGAGCTCCAGATACAAAGCCGTGTCAGGCAGATTCACCAATCCAGGATCAAACAAATCCAAGGCATTCAGAGCCAATCTATAGGCACAATCTATACCTGCCCAGGTTTCAGTGTGCAGCATTGCCTTCCTGGGAGGTGGGCCGGAGTTTCTCTAGCATCTGCCAGCAGCCCTCCCTCTTACTCCTGTTGTGTGGCAGATTGTTGGTTTTCCTTCATCTTCTCCTTATGGGGTCATAGATCTAAGCTTGGAGCCCTGCCCATGGCCCTTGGCCTTGTTTAAGTGGAGTGTTAGTGGGACAGCTTTCTGGTCTCCAGCCATGGAGCCTCTTGCCGTGGAGGGTGGGGGGCCAGGTTAGGAGGCAGTCTAGACAAGAGGGAGTAATAAAGTGCATTTATAATGACTGAAGGCTGGAAGGAGTTCTCTACTTGGAGGACAAGGAGATTCAGTCTGTCTCTTAAGTGTCCAGAAGACTCAGAGGTGAATCCACAGTCCAATGAATGCATTATCTTTTTTTACCCTCTTTGTGGTAAATTGGGCTTTCTGTTTGCCAGACACATAGTGCCAAGCCCAGCTCAGGTCATCTGCGTGTCTCTCTCTCTCTCTCTCTCTCTCTCTCTCTCTCTCTCTCCCCCTCTCTCTCTCTATTTCCTCCCCCATCCCTCTCCCTCTCTTTCCTCTTTCTTCTCCCCCTTCTCTCCCTCCCTCTTCTCTTTCTCTCTCCCTCCTCTCTTTGTCTCTCTCTTCTCCATTGTTCTCTTTATTCTCCCTGCTCTTTCTTCCTCCTTTCCTCTCCCTCTCCCCCTTATCCCCCTCTCTTCTCCCTCTTCTCTCTCTCTCCCTCTCCCTCCCTCTTCTCTCTCCCTCTCCCTCCCTCCCTCTCTCTCCATCCTTCTCTCTTTCTCCTTCCCTCTCCCTCTCTTTCCCGCCTTCCCTCCCTCCCCCTTCTCTCTCCTTCCTCTCCTTTCCCCTCCCTCTCTCTCCCTCTTTCCTGCTGCTTTCTTCATTTCTTCTATGCCCTATTTTCTATACCATCTTGACTTCTGTTTTATTAATTTCTTGTACACTCTCCACTCTCATTCTCTGTCCTTCTAGGCTTAAGCATCTCTATCTCCTTGTCTCCTTAGATCTCCCCATTTCTACATCACAAAAGCACCTTTTTCTCCCTGTATCTCGGTCTCTGAATGCCTCCATCCCCTCCTCTCTTTCTGTGTCCTTCTCTCTGCCTTTAATCATCTTTCTCATTATCTCTGCCCATTTTCTGCACCTCTCCTATAATTTCTCTTTTATGCATTTATTACATTTGGGGAATGTATCCTTTCTTTCTCCCTACACCCTTCTCTCTTCAGAGATGCTTTGCTGTGGCCATCTTTAGGTGAAGAGCCTGGGGGTGAATTTGTACCTGTCAGATATCAGAAGTTGGGCAGACTGAGCTCTTTCCGCCATGGCTGAGAACATATAGGGAAAGAAACAAATGGATATGACCCAGAGAACCAAAGAAAATCACAGATTGAAGCTGAGGGAAGAGGCACCTGCTGCTGGACTGCCCCCCTCCCGACTTTTGATGGGAGATCGCACCTCCCATCAGTTTGATTTTGGCTGTAAGATTGTGGGTCTTGAATGTGGGAATAGGAAAAACTGCATTTGATTGGACCCCAGAAATTAAACAAGCCCTATTCTGAGTTTGTATCTGGTGTTTGGTTAGAAGCTTGAGTGAAAACTTGTGAAGCCCAGTCCTGTCTTTTTCTGTAGGAATTAGATTTTCAAAAGAGAATTGAAGAGATTCCCTCCCTCCTTCCTTCTGCTACTCCCCTCCCCTCCTTCAGTCTCCATGGTCCCCCGTCTGCCACTAGACATTTCCAGATAAGCTTGAGGTCTCGGCTCTGCCCAAATGGGTTCCTTTCCATGATCCCTGAGGAGGGGACCCTGTGGGTCCTTCTGAGGTGGGGGGAAGGCTAGATGAGGGCTTGGAAGGAGTGAGGTAAGGGATGGGCCAAGCTGGGCTGCAAGAAGTCTGGAGATTCTCATTTACATAAAATAACCAGGCTCCAGACTGAACCTGAGCGTATGTAGATGAAGGTCCTTGTCAGACCGAGCAGGAGCAGGAAGGAGAAATGATTTCAACCTATACTGCAGAAGTTACCATGGCAACCAATTATTCAGTGCTAAATTATAACTGTTTATAACACCAGCAAATGGAAAAGGCCCATATTTCTTCCACCACCCCCTTTTCCAATCTTGAAGGACCCCAAATCGGTAATGACCAACCCGCTGAGTCCTTCCTTTTGATTTAAATGTTTTTTGAGGGGGGGCGGAGGGGGAGGAGGAGATGAAAATCCATCAGTGTGAGGCCTTGGATGGACTGATAATGCCCCAGTTGTGGGAAATAGCATCAGAGATGAAGAAGGAGAAAGTGGTATATAAGCCCCCCTCACTTGTATCCCCGTATACCTCAGTTGTCATTATAATGTGGCTTTGATTGAAAATTGGAGGTGAGGTTGCGGGGTGGGGGGGGTGGTATGCAGGAAGGCCAGACAGAACACCCAGCCAAGGAATGTATTGGAACTCCCTTGAAGGTAGCCTTGCAGATAGATTCATTTTTGGAGCTCAGCCCGCCATGATCATTCTACCATACTGGGGAATATGCCCCACCCTTGCCAGCTGCCAGGCTGTGAATAATGGTAGGTCTCATGACCAGATCATTAGCTTGAAGGTTACAGGACGAAGGTCATACACAGTCCGTAGTGTTTTTGTTTTTGTTTGCAGATTCTTGTATTTTAGAAGTTTGGCTTAATTTCCTTCAGATTCTGGTCTTGTGGGTCTGGCTGGCTGGCTCAATGTTTCATTGGGAAATCAATCATCAGATACCTGAAAGGAGCCTTCTTGCCCTTCTTCCTGTGTCCTCCTTCACCCCCTAAATTAAAATCTTAGTGAAATTGTATTTTGGGGGGTTGGGGACATTTCCTTGCTTCTCATTTCATGGCTGATTTCACGTTTCAGCCTTCAGGCTTTAGGACCTTAGTTTTGACGATGCCTCTGGGGCAGCCAGGTGCTGCAGTGGATAGAGCACTGTGCTTGGAATCAGGAAGACTTCTCTTCATGAGTTCAAATTCGGCCTCAGACACTTGCCAGCTGTGTGACCCTGGGCAAGTCACTTCACCCT
>NW_023494504.1:0-8054 GCF_011100635.1 Trichosurus vulpecula | reverse complement strand
GAGGCCTATTGCACAGGTGCAATTGTCAAAAAAGACGATAGAGGTAGTGGCAGAAACGTTGGATTTGCGATTGTTGTTGTTCACGTTACGTATGGCGCCAGGTCTTACTGACATTAGTGTTGTTTTAAACGCTGCTATGTTGTGATGCGTTAACGTTGTCCTCCATAGCAAAGGCTTTAACATTTTGTAGTAATTTTCTCATGAGGCATATCTTTTCCTTGACATGTATATGGGTTTGAAATTCTGAGAACATTCATTGACCTTTTGATCCAATGGCACATGACGACCTTATCCTCGAGAGGATCTTCCAAAGGCCAGACTTTACTGACCATAGTTTCAAATGATGAAAGTGAGGGCCTCAGATCTTGAGGGAACAATTACTGATTCTATATTGATTCAGTAAGTTACTGAGAGCAGAACAGGTTTAAAAGATGCTGTGTGCCACAGAAGTTGTTAATTCTTTTCTTCACCCACTGATGTGGAAGTCCTCAAAATATACTTAGTACTAATTGGTTTGCAGGGAGTTGGTGCACTGTAGAGATTCTTGTTCATTTTTCTCCTTGGAAATAGGGAGATAATCAAAGCGCCTACAACTTCAAATAGCACTATTATTCCAAAATACATTTGTCAAGCCTTTTCACAATCTCAAAGCATCATCCAGATGAGCACCACACTTCTCATGGTGAGCATTGTAAGTGTGATTCAATAAATGATTGACATGACTGCCTCCCATTCGAAACAATAGGATGCAATGCTTGTCAGATGACAAGGGTGCCATGAGACTATTCTCCATTCATACTGTAATGTTGATGTGATGATTTGAGCTCCTCAACTGCATACGATATCCGAATTGATATCTAGTCTTCTGTGCACTAAACGCATGTGGAAATGAAACACACAAACACAAACAGAGGACTTTAAAATCTGCCCCTAAATGCTGCTGCTTGGAGGAAAACAAAGTGCTCAAATCCCCTATAGTGTTTCAGAAATAAGACCCAGCCAGGCAAAGCTGCTCATTATGGTATCATGGAACACTTAAGATGTCATAATTGTAAATCGCCAGTGTAACATGTGCAGGTGGTGTTGAACAAAAGGGAAGTAGCTGGGAGAGATCATTGATGAAGAGGAAAGCAAGGAGGTAGGATGTGGCTTTTCGATTGAAGAGTGGCAGTTTGACGGTGTGTGCAATGTTCTGTTCTCCATGGTTTTCTGGGGATCATTGAATCCTGCAGTGCTCTGCTGCAAATTATGTGTCTCATTTTGTCAGGGAGAGATTTAAGCAAGGACAGCGAACACCCACATGATTTTATGGTTCGCAACTGGAAATCATGAGAAACTCTTCCAGGAACAGGCAGGGCAAATAGAACATTTCTTTGGGCAGTAAAGAATCAGGTGCCACAACCGAAAATTCTCTCACTTATAGCAGTAATTAGGTGGCAAAAGTAGCAATCCCTACTCAAGGTATTCACAAAGAGATGAAAACAAAGTATTACCCCATAGACCCCAGTGGTCATCTAAGATTCCCCAGCCACCAACTTCTAGGGCCCTTCCTTAAAGAAGCACTCACCAATCCTAAGTGGTTGCCTGTCTCTTTCCTCTCTACACTGAGAGCTCTTTTCTGCAACATTCTGATATCCACTCTCTCCAGAGCACTCCTTTCTGCAGTTCTGTGGTCTTGAAGTTCTTTCTGCTTCCCCTTGTGTTGATTTGCGAATTCGTCCTGTTCTTCCCAACTCAGAAATCTGGCTTCCCAATAGCTGCCTTCTGATTGTGCAAATTCTTCTTCTGAGGGCCCCTGATCTTCATGCCCTACAAGCGTACGTATTTGGGAAATATGTTTAAGTAGAGGATGACTTCCTTTAAATATGTGCCTGCCTCTCTTCCCAGTCTCCATGTCAGGCCTATTGCAAAGGTGCAAATATCAAAAATGACGATAGAGGTAGTGGCAGAAAGGTTGGGTTTGAGGTTTTTGTCGTTCAGGTTGCTTTGCCAGGTTTTACTGATATAATGGTTGTTTTAAAAGCTGCTATATTGTGATGTGTTAACGTTGTCCTCCATACCAAACATTTTATCATTTCGTAGTAATTTTCTCATGAGGCATATCTTTTCCTTGACATGTATATGGGTTTGAAATTCTGAGAACATTCATTGACCTTTTGATACAATGGCACACGACCACCTTATCCTCGAGAGGATCTCCCAGAGGCCAGACTTTACCGACCATAGTTTCAAATGATTAAGTGACGGCCTCAGATCTTGAGGGAACAATTGCTGATCCCATATTGCTTCAATAAGTTACTGAGAAACAAACAGGTTTAAGAAATGCTGTGTGGCCCAGATGTCATTTATTCTTTTCTTCACCCACTGATGTGGAAGTCCTCAACATATACTTAGTACTAATTCGTTTGCAGGGAGTTGGTGCACTGTCGAGATTCTTGTTCATTTTTCTCCTTGGAAATAGAGAGACATTCAAAGCACCTACAACTTCAAATAGAACTGTTATTCCAAAATATATTTGTAAAGCATTTTGACAACCTCAAAGCAACATCCAGATGAGCCCTACACTTCTCATGGTCAGCAGTGGAAGTGTGATTCAATAAATGATTTACACAACTGGCTCCCATGAGAAACAAAAGGATGCAATGCTTGTCAGATGACAAGGGTGCCATGAGACTATTCTCCATTCATACTCTAATGTCGATGTGATGATTTGAGTTCCTCTACTGCATACGATATCCAAATTGATGTCTAGTCTTCTGCGCACTAACCGCATGTGGAAATGAAACGCACAAACACAAACAAAAACAGAACACTTTAAAATCTGCCCCTACATGCTGCTGTTTGGATCAAAAGAAAGTGGTTAAATCCATTATAATGCTTCAGAAAAGAGACTCAGCCATGCAAAGCTGCTCATTATAACATCTTGGAACACTTAAGATGTCATAATTATAAATCGCCGGGGTAACATTTGGAGGTGGGGGTGAACAAAAGGGAAGTAGCTGGCAGAGATCATTAATGAAGAGGAAAGCAGGGAGGTAGGATGTGGCTTTTAGATTGAACAGTGGCAGTTTGACATCGTGTGCAATGTTCTGTTCTCCACAGCTTTTCTGGGGATCCTTGAATCCTGTAGGGCTCTGCTGCAAATTATGTGTCTCATTTTGTCAAGGAGAGATTTAAGCAAGAACTGAGAACATGCATATGATTTTATGGTTTACAGTTGGAAAGCATGACATACTCTTCCAGGAACAGGTAGGGCAAATAGAATATTTCTTTTGGTAGTAAAGAATCAGATTCCAGAACACTAAAATTCTCTCACTTGTAGCAGGAATTATGTGGGAAAAGTAGCAATCCGTACTCAGGGTATTCACAAAGAGTTGAAAACACAGGAGTAGCATTCTATATTCTGAGAACGTTGGCATCACTGACATTCTGAGTGCTAAGAACTGTGCTGACACTGAGATTTTATATTCTAAGAACTCTACCTTCAGTGACATTCTAAGTTCTAATACTCTGCCATCCCTGACATTCTATATTCTTAGAACTTACCCAGCATTGACATTCTAAGTTCTAAGAATTCTGCATTTCCTGACATTTGATATTCTAAGAACTTTCGAAGCACTGACATTCTAAGTTTTAAGAACTCTGCAAGCAATGACATTCTAAATTCTAAGAACTCTGGCAGCACTGACATTCTATATTCTAAGAATCTTCTCAAGACTCACATTCTAAGTTCTAAGAAGTCTGCCAGCACTGACGTTCTCTATTCTAACTACTCTCTCAGCACTTACATTATAAATTCTAAGAACTCTGCCATCCCTAATAATTCTATATTCTAAAAACTTTTGCAGCAATTACATTCTAAGTTCTAAGAACTCTGCCACCACTGACATCCTATATTCTGAGAACTTTACTGTCACTGGCATTCTAAGTTCTAAGTACTCTGGCAGTAGTGACATTCTACATTGTAAGAATTCGGACTGCACTCACATTCCATGTTGTAAGAATTCTCACAACACTGACATTCTATATTTTAAGAACACACCCAGCACTAACATTCTGTGTGCTCAGGATACTGCCAGCACTGACTTTCTGTATTCTTCGATCCCTCCCAGACCTGATATTCTATATTCTTAGAACACTCCCGGCACTCACATTCTAAGTTCTAAGAACTCTGCCAGCTCTGACATTCTATATTGTAAGAACTCTGCCAGCACTGTCATTCTATATCCTAAGATCTTCACCGTCACTGACATTCTAACTTCTAAGAATTCTGCCACCACTAACATTCTACATTGTAAGAACTTTCGCAGCAATGACATACTAAGTTCTAAGAACTCTGCCAGCACTGTCATTCTATATTCTAAGAACTGTGGCTGGACTGACATTCTCAGTTCTAAGAACTCTTCCATCCCTGATAATTCTATATTCTAAGAACTTTAGCATTACTTACATTCTAATTTCTAAAAACTCTGCCAGCACTGACATTCTATATTCTATGAACTTTGGCAGCACTGACATTCTAAGTTCTAAGAACTCTGCCAGCACTGACATTCTGTATTCTAAGAATTTTCGCAGCACTGACATCCTAATTTCTATGAATTCTGCCAGCACTGTCATTATATATTCTAAGAACTTTGGCTGCACTGACATTGTAAGATCTAAGAACTCTGCCAGCACTGTCATTCTATATTCTAAGAACTTTACCGTCACTGACATTCTAAGTTCCAAGGACTCTACCAGCACTGACATTCTATGTTCTAAGAACTTTCACAGCACTGATATTCTAAGTTCTAAGAACTCTGGCAGCACTGACATTCTATATTCTAAGAATTTTCTCAGCACTTACATTCTAAGTTCTAAGAACTCTGCTAGCACTGACATTCCATTTTTAACTACTTTCTCAGAACTTACATTATAAGTTCTAAGATCTCTGCCATCCCTGATAATTCTATATTCCAATAACTTTCGCAGCACTTACATTCTAAGTTCTAAGAACTCTGCCAGAACTGACATTCTATATACTGAGAACTTTACCGTCACTGGCATCCTAAGTTCTAAGTTCTCTGGCAGTAGTGACATTCTACATTGTAAGAATTCAGACTGCACTCACATTCCATGTCGTAAGAATTCTCACAGCACTGACATTCTAATTCTAAGAATACACCCAGCCCAAACATTGTGTGTGCTAAGGACACTGACAGCACTGAACTGCTCTATTCTCTAATCCCTCCCACACCTGATATTCTATATTCTTAGAACACTCCAAGCTCTAACATTCTGTGGGCTAAGGACACTGCAAACACTGATATTCTCTGTTGTAAGAAATCTCCCAGAACTGATGCTCAATATTTTGAGAACACTCCCAGCATTCACATTCTAAGTTCTAAGAACTCTGCTATCACTGCCATTCTATATTCTAAGATCTTTACTGTCACTGACATTCTAAGTTCTAAGAACTTTGCCATCAGTGACATTCTAAGTTCTAAGTACTCTACCATTCCCGATAATTCTATATTCTAAGAACTTTCGCAGTTCTAAGTTCTAAGACTCTGGCAGCACTGACATTATATATTCTAAGAACTTTCTCAGCACTTTCACTCTACATTCTAAGTACTCTGCCAGCCGTGACATTCCATATTCTAAGTACTTTCTCAGTACTTACATTCTATATTCTAAGAACCCTGCCATCCCTGCATATTAGGAAGGCAGAATTTATGATTTCAAAGAGAATCTACTATGTGCCTAAAAGGTCCGGAACCGCAGGATATAAGGAATTCTCTAGGCAGGAGGCAGGAGAACTAAAGCATGTATTTACACTCCACAATAACAAGCCCACAAACCAGCGTCCCCATTTTGATATTTTCATCAAAAGCTTCCAGGCCCAATAAGTCCGCCTTACAAGGGTAATCAGAAGGCCACAGAGAAGCGAGATGGTATAAGGCAAAATCGTATACATGCTTCCCCTCTATGGTAAGAAGATTACCCACTAGCCTCTAGGCAGCTCTGCTACTGGCAGCTCAGCTTCTGCTGTAGGTGTCTCTGGCTCCAACTGGAAAAGGAAAGGAGGATCTTCAAGCTGTCCTGTCCCCTCTTATAGAGTTTTTGACATCATCAAGCGCCGCCTGAACAACCAGGGCCGATTGGTTCTTGACTTGGACCCTCCCCCAGCGTAGACCATGTTAACACAACTCCGCTCAGCCAGCGCCACGACTCATCACACAGGAAGCTCTGGTCCTGCCCCGGAAGAGCAAGCCCCAGCATGCAGGGAAGCTCAACGAGGTGAGCTGAGTCATTCAGAGAAAACAAAGTCCATTCTGGCTACACTCCACCCCTCACAATGTTCTAGGATGCACAATGCAATCATAATTCAAATTAAATTATATATGCTATAACATTGTCATCCAATTATGCAGGAAACTAAAACTTATCATTCAGAATAAAGCAAAACATATCATTCAGTGACATTCCCAAATATTGGTTTACAATTCAAATGTGATCCACCCCTAGATCCCAGACAGATAATCTCTTCAATCAATCATCCCAAAATAATTATTAATAATTGAAATGTCCACCCCTAGATCTAAGGATCCATTACATAGGATCCATAATATCATAACAATAAAACAATATAGCAAGGATAACACAAAATAAGTACACAGAACACTATCATCATGCCCCCCTCAAACAATTGGCGCTCAAAATCTTGGGGTAAGGGTTGAAGGTCTCATTTTCCATAGCTTCTTCTTGCTGAAATTGGATGTAGAGGTGTCCCTGCCCCAAAGAGTCCAATTCCAGAGTTCAGTTCTTTAGCAATCTGGCAGGAATTCCAAGAATGCTATGTGCTTAGGCAGTCACCGGAAACTGCAGGGTGCTTAAACCTGCAGGAAACAGAACTAGCGACAAAGTTAACTAAAACAGAGAACAAAAAGAGTAGGCAAGTATGGGCTATTATCCTTCAAATAAAATCATCTCCAGTTTAGTTGAAATTTCAGTTATGCAGAGATCCAATATCAGAGCCAAACTCAGATGGGAAATATTTCTTTTTAAACGGAACACAAGGAAGAAAATAAACCAAGAGGATCCCACCCTAGATGGAGACTAGGATTGTCCTCCCAGCCTTTCCCCAGATGTACAAGGGAAACCAGGAGGATCCCATCCTAGATAGACTAGGATTGTCCTCCCAGCCTTTCCCCAGATGTGTAAGCTTTCATCCGTTAATCACACAAAGTCACCTACCCTCTGAGTGGGTTGTGGCAATTACTATCATCAGCCATACTTGTGGGGTCCGTGAATCTAATATTATAGACCTATTCATGGTAAAATATGTGGTTCAGGTGTATGATTTGGTAATTATCTTCCCCTGAATAGACAACTGTTACAGTGTTGTTCTTCCCATGGGCTATGACTTCTGCAGCCTTTGGAATATCATCTGGCTTCCGTTTTACCCATACCTTAGCTCCCAACTTTATTCTATCAATGGAGCAAGCCCCTTTTGCCCCTCTAGTAGTTATTCTGGGAGGAGGGTCAGTTTTCACAACGGGTATTTTTTCACAGGGGATAATAATCACTTGAACTATCCTATCATTCCTACCAAATGGTACAGGTTTTTCACCCAAATTCTTGAGTGTCACAACAATTTCTTTTTGATAATTCGAATCTATCCCTCCAGCCAATACATGTACTCCTTGAGCTGCTAATCCTGGTTTAGGTAATATCTGTCCAAAATGATTCTTGGGGATTCTCATACATATTCCAGTAGGGGTTTTTCTTATCTCTTTCCTATTCAACCTAAAATTCTCTATACAATGTAAATCATATCCTGCCGAAGCAGGTGTTCCTGGACATGGTAGGGGACATCTTCCCTCACAGTCCAAAATTCAATATTTTGGATCTCACATGTTTGCTGTTGTCTAATCTGCAAATTTGGGGTCATCATTCTGGCTAGAGGTGTACTCCCCCCTAAGGGCCTATTATTCAAATTACGTAAGGCGATAGACAAATTATCCGTCCAATGTAGATATGAATTATTAGAGCTTAATTTTCTCAGCTGTTCT
>NW_023494503.1:0-8129 GCF_011100635.1 Trichosurus vulpecula | reverse complement strand
TCTCCCTCTCTCTCTCTCCTCTCCTCTCTCCTCTCTCTCTCTCTCTCTCTCTCTCTCTCTCTCTCTCTCTCTCTCTCTCTCTCTCTCTTTCTTTCTCTTTCTCCCCCTCCCTCCCTCCCTCCTTCCCTCTCTCTCTCTCTCTCTCTCTCTCTCTCTCTTTCTTTCTCTTTCTCTCTCTCCCTCTCTTCCCCTCCCTCTCCCCCGCCTTTTCAAACACTGTCTGTTTGAGCTTCTAGCCCAAGGTGGGGGGGGGGAGGAATAAAAATAGCAATAATATCACATTTATATGACGCTATCAGGTTTTCAACCTGCTTTACATAAATCATTTGAGCCTCCCCATCCCCATCTTGTGAGATGCGTGCTATTATTATCATCCACATCTGAGAGATGAGAAAACAGACTCAGAGAGTCTGTGACTTGCCCAGGATCGCCTGGAATCTAAGTGTCTTGAGGCAGGATTTGAACCTGGGTTCAATATGGCATCCAAGGTCCTGAGTTCAGATGTCGCCTCTGCCACCTGTGTGATCTTGGGCAAAGCACTTCACTTTGAGCCCAGGTTTCCTCAGTGGTGAAAATCGAAGGGGATGGACTAAGTCCAGCGTGATGATCAATGATCCTTAAGGAATAAGAACAGCCCTGGGCAGAGGTAAAGCAGGAACCCAATATGTCAGCTCCTTGTCATCTTGGCCCTCAGGTTCTCTTGGGGCCCAACATGAGGGCTTATGTAGAGGTACGAAGGAAGGCTTTGAAAAGAACTGCCCCCCAACAAAACAGGGAATTAAGACCAAATAAAGATTGATTTCTGAAGCTTACAGGATCAGATAAAGAGCCTCAGAGATCACCCCAATGGACCCATGATGGGATAGGAATCCTCTCAACAACACCCCTCATTAGTGGCCATCCACCCAAGATCCCTAATGAATGAGGAGGAACCTGCTGTCTCTAGAGGCAACCCATCCATTCCACCTTGGGCAGCTCTAGATAGGAAGTTCTACATTTGAACCAAAGAAATCTGCTTTCCCAAGGCTTCTACTTACTGCTCTTAGCTCTTAGGCCCTTTGGGGGGCCAAGTAGGACAAGTACAAGCTGGATGCCACATGGTAGCCCTTCTGATTCTTGAAGACAAAGGTCATGCTTCCCTATGTCTTCTCCAAGCTAACTGTCTTAATTTCCATCAACCCTCATACAATCTGCTCTCGTGTCTTCTCACCATCCGTGGTCATGCTTCTCTGAATCTCCGAGTGAACAGTTATTCCCTGGGGCATTTTCCAGGCCACGCTATTGCCAAGTAGAATCATTCATCAGTTTCTCTTGGTCTAGATTTGCCCCACTTCCCTCTTGTGTTGGGTTTGCACACCAGTCTCAACTAAATTCTCCAACCTCTTTTTATTTGAGTTAATCTGAGCAGTGGCTAAGAGACAAGGTTCAGACAAGTTTTCGTGCTCCCATGAAGGTCAGCAACCCTAGTTAGGAGAGGGAGAAGTCACATTTCCCAGACTTAACGTATCATCTCTTCTCCCCATGCCTTTGTCCGAGCTGTGCTCCTTGCTTGGGACCCACTAGATGTTCACTTCCTCCTCTTAGGAGCCTGGGTCCCTTCAGAGTTTAGCTCAGCCTTGTCATCATCAGCGATCGCTCTTCTCTTCAGAGAAGTTACCTCTATGGTCACTACTGAGCCCGGTAGTTGATAGTGGTCTGTGTCCCCTGAAATTCCGTTGTTTTTACTCATTAGGATACTTCTCTCTTGTTTCTCCCTAGAAGAATATAAGCACCTCTAGATAGGGATCATTTCATTTTAGTCTTAATAATGCTACTCGTAACTTCCAGCATGGATGTAGTATTTTAAAGTTTGCAAAAACACTTTACACGTATTATTTCATTTGATCTCCACAACAACCCTGGGAGGTGGGTGCCATTATGATCCTTGTTTTATGGTTGAGGAAACTGAGAGACAGAGTTAAGTGATTTATCCAGGGTCACACAGCTAGTAAGAGTCTGAGGCAAGATTTGAACTCAGGCTTTTCTGATTCTAAGTCTGGTTTCCTATCTGCTATACACTTAGCTGCTGAATAAAAATGTTTACTGAACCGGAGAACAGATGATGGGAATGCACTAATATTACACGGCAAATGTATTAGAGGTGCAAAACCAAGTGCTACAGATTTGTGGGAAAAGATCATTCCTGATGGGAGGCTGGGGTTGATCAGAGAAGGCTTCCTGGAGGAGATGGACAGGATTCATCAGGTGAAGATGAGGAGGCATGGAGGTGCAAGAATGTATGACCCATTTAAGAAATAAAAAAATAGACTGCCATGATCTAGCCAAACTAAGGTTTATAAGCATAGAGTCCATGGAAGGGAGATGAGGCCAGAAAGCTGGGATGGCACTATACTGAGGAAGGCCTTGAATAACTGGCATAACTCTTCTTGCTCTGCATTTTCTCTCTGTTGTGTACAATGGCAGCTGGTTAGTACAGTGGATAGAGGGATGGGCCAGCCCTAAGGAAGACCTGAGTTCAAATCCAGTCTCCAACACTTCCTAGCTGTATGATGCTGGGCAAATCACTTAATAGCTGTTTGCCTCAGTTTCTTCATCTGTAATATGGGGCTAATGATAAATGATGGGCCAGGGAAGATCTGAGTTCAAATCCAGTCTCAGATACTTACTGACTGCATGACCCTGGGCAAGTCACTTAACCTCTGTTTGCCTCAGTTTTCTCAGCTGTCAAACAGGAATAATAAGAGGTCATCTATCTCGTAGGGTTGTTGTGAGGACCAAAGGAGGTGAAATTTGTAAAGTGCTTAATACCGGGCTGGGCACATAGTAGGAGCTTCATAAATGCTTATTTCCTTCCAATTAGAAAACACAGTGAGGACTGAGGCAAATGGGTGTGGTTTTCCTAGAGGGCAGGCCTGAGATTCGATTACCTAATCCACCCCCCCCCCCCCCCCCCGAATCCCAGGCCAGACAAAGGCTTAGACCGTGGTTAGCTCTGCAGATTCTATCCCTCCAGGCAGAGCTGGGCTGTCACCCCGGGTGCCCTCTGGTGTTAAATGGTCCGCAGAACAGGTTGGGGTGGCCCCTGGAATGAAAGAAGAAGGTTACGAATTTATCTTACTGTGGCTCTGAACAGGGCGAGGCCCCAGGCAGATCACTCCTTGCCCGCTGCATGGGCCAAATAGTTTGAATTTTACATGGGAAAAGTAGGGTACAACCTGGAAACTTTTGAACAGAGGAGGGATATGGTCCGATCTCTGCCTAGGAAAGAATATTTGGCAGCAATGTCTGGGGAAGACGGGAGGTGGCAGCTGGCCTGTTAGGAGACTATAATAATGATCTCTACGGGTCAGGGTGAGGGGGGCTGTGCTTGGGTGGGGCAGTGGGACCAGAGATGGATTCAAGAGATGTTTTGGAGGTCACTGCACTGGTGTGAAAGGCAAAGGAAAGGAAAGAGGCAAATACAATGTCTAGATTGTGAACACAAGACAACAATTGAATGGTGGTAGTTCAGGCAGAGATACTGAAGTCAGAAGGCTTAGGGAGAAAGACAGCACGATTGGCCTTGCACAGTGGATCACAGGATTTAGAGTTGGAAGAGACCTTAGGATCATGCCGTGCAGGCCCCTCTCTTTACAGATGAGGAGTCTGAGGCTTTGACTGGCTTGGTGACCTGCCCAAGGTCATAGAACTAGTCAGTGTCTCAGGGTAGATTTGAACTCAGGTCTCCTGACTCCAAGCCCACCATCTACTCACCACACCAAGATGCCTCCTGCTGAATTTGAGGAGCCAGTGGAGTGTGCAAGTACAGAGATCCTGAAGGAAATTGGAAATAGCTGTCTGATGCTCAGGGGGGAAAGATCAAGCCTTGTAAAAATATAGATTTATTAAAGAATCACTTACCTAGTGCTGGTAGTTGAAGCTATGGGACTGGATGAGAGTGCTGAGGGAGAGATGGTGGAGAAAGATGAAAACAGGGGCAAAGACCACCCCTTGGGGAAAGGAGTGGATGAAGAGGTGTCTGGAGAGGGGGGAGGAGAGCCAGGGGAGGTCGGGGTTTGGGAACTGGGGGATAAGGTTGGAGGCAGTGGGCAGGGTATACGGGGAGCATGTGAGGCCATGGGCTCAGCCCGTCTAGTCCTGGGCTGTCTTTCAGACCTCTATTTTCTCCTCTCTCTCCTTTCTTTCTCTTTCCTCCCCAGCCCCTGGCTTTTAGACTTCCCTGTGTCTCTCTCTCTCTCCCCTGGGCCCCTTGCTTTTGTTTTGTGGAGGCTGGCTCAGTTCCTTCTGCTCCAGTCCTTTTCTTTCCTTCTGCCTCCCTCCATCTCTGTCTGCCTTTCCTCCATTGCTCCCCCCTCCCCGGTTTCTCTCTCATCATCCCCATTCTCTTTGTACGCGTCTCTGCTGCATGTCTCCCCCTTCGCTCTAAGAAATATCTCCCCTCAAAGCACTTTTCCTATGAGTCATTCAGGCCCTGAATTTAAAAAAAAAGCCCCAGCAACCAGACTCTCTTCCTCTCCCCAATTCTTGTGACTCAGATCAGCATTCTGAGGACTGGGGTGGAAGGGTCCCAGACCGACCTTTCCTGGACTTAAGAACCAGCCTTCCTACTGCACGTGAGTGAAGTAACCCCCCCTGTCTCATAGGCTGAGGCGACTTCTTAAAAAATGACTTTATAAGCATGAGGGGAGTTGTTTTGAGGCATCAGTTTGTCCGAAGATGATCTGGGGGTTTTAGTGGACTACAAACTCGGCATGAGTCAGCAGCATGATGGGTAAACCAAAAAGCTAACACAAGATGGAGCTTCGAGAAAGAAGGAGGTGAGAGTCCCACTGTCCTCTGCCCTGGTCAGGCCATATCTGAAGAATTGTGTTCAATATTAGAAAGGATATTGATAAGCCCAGAGCCTGGCACATAGCAGGCACTTTATGGATGCTTATTGATTGACTGATAAACTGCAGAGCATCTAAAGGAAGGCAGCCAGGGTGTTAAAGGGACGTGAGTTCATGTTATATGAGGACTGGTTGAGGGAACTGGGGATGTTTAGCCTGAGAAGAAAAGACAGGGGTGGGGGAGTGGGGAAGGGATATGACAGCAGTGTTCAAATATTTGAAGGGCTATTAGGTGGAAGAGGAATTAACCTTGTTCTATAGCTACAGTGGATAGAGTCCGGAAGACCAGAGTTCAAATTTGACCTCAGTCACATACTAGCTGTGTGACCTTGGGCAAGTCACTTAACCTTTGTTGCCTCCTAATCTATAATGATAAAGTTATTGCTAACTCCCAGGGTTATCATTATGTTCTTTGTTTTTTTTTGCAGGGGGGAAGGACGGGCAATTGGTGTTAAGTGACTTGCCCAAGGTCACACAGCTAGTAAGTGTGTCAAGTGTCTCAGGTCGGATTTGAACTCAGGTCATCCTGACTCCAGGGCTGGTGCTCTACTCACTGCACCACCCAGCCACCCCATCTCCCAGGGTTATCATAAAGATCAAATAAGATAGTGCTGGACGCAAGGAGATGCTTGATCAATGTTATCTGGCTTCAGAGGGCTGAACTAGGAGCCCCGGGTGCAGGTTGTGAAGAGGCAAATTGGTCTTGATGTCAGGAAAATCTTCCTCCTAGTCAGAGCTGTCCTAAAGTGGAAGGCTCCCCTTTACTGGAAGTCTGTAAGTAGAATCTTCTCTGGGCATGAGTTGGAAGGAATGACCTCTGAGGGGCCCACCAACTGTGAAATTCTGTTCATCTGTGACCTAAAAGGACACATGTTTTGGGTAGCTCCATCAGTCAGCGGTCAGCAAGGCCTTCCCCCAGCCATCTGCAGGCTCTGGACCACCCCCTCCCCCCCCCCATTACTCCTGCTGGGGCGGGGGTCTAGGCTGCATTCTGTAGCACACTGTTCTTCACCCAGCAAACAAACTGGCTAGTGCTTCACCACCAAGATTTCTTTTCCGCCTTGAGACCCCAAGCTGGTAGTGACTTGTGGCACCTACCCCAAAGCTTGCTGTGTCTGTCCTCTGGGCAGGAAGGGATTGTCTTATCTCCAGGCTGGAGGCTGATTGCATCTCACCCTACATCTCACCCAAATTCTTGGTCTCTGAAATATTCTGTTGCCTTTACTTAACGAAGCTTTTAGGAAACACATCTCCCTGGCCTCTCTCGAATTTCGCCCCCAGCCATAGGTCTCCCCTTCCCTTCCTATCAGATCTTCCAATCCTCTTCCCAAACCTTTCCAAAGAGCATAGTTCTCTAAAAGTGCTGGGAGGCTGGCAAGCAGGGGTCTGTCCTGGTTGGCTAGGCTCCACCCTTCCAATTTCCTGGGGCTGAGGATTTGGCTGAAAGAATTAAACCAGTCAGGAGCCCCCGAGTACTCCACAGATTTCTAGGGAGGTATTTTGTGTTTGTTTTGTTTTAAAACTAGCCCTTCAGCCCATGCCCTTACCTTAGAAATTATTAGTTCTTTTTTGTCTTTTTATTGGCTCTAGTAAAAAGGGCCCTGGATTGGCAGTCTGAAGTTCTAGGACTTAATCCTGGTTGACAGTCCATTTCCTGCTTCCATACTTGTGCAAAGGCTGTTCCCCATACCCCTAAGACATTCCCTTCTCACCTCCACCTCACAGAATCTCTAGCTTCTATGGAAGCTCAGCATATGTGTCACCTCCTACTTGAAGGCCTGTCTGACTCCTGCTTTTCCCCTCCCCCCAGTACCTCCTACCACTTCCAAAATTGCCTTATATATTATGCACATATTTTGCATAAGTCACATATACTGTATGCAATTTCCTTGAAAGCAGGAACTGGCTCTTTGTAATCTAGTGCAGTCCTGACACTAATGGTATCTAAAGATTTTTCCATGTTCTAAAACCCCTCTTGGCTCTGATATTCTGTATTTTAAGGTACGTCTCAGTTGTGACATTCTGTGTTCTAAGGACCCTCCCAGCTCTGATATTTTGGGTTCTAGGGGCCCACCCAGCTCTGATAGTCTCTGTTCTAAGATTCCTTTAAACTCTGACATTCTGGTTCTAAGAGCCCTCCCAACTCTGACATTCCATGTTCTAAGGTCCTTTTCAGATCTGATATTCCATGTTCTAAGTTCCTTCCCAGTTCTAACATTCCATATTTTAATCAACCAACAGCATTTAAGTGCCTACTACATTTCCAGGTACCATGCTAGGTTCTGGTGATATAAATACACTAAGGCAAGCAATCTCTGCCTGCACGAAGGTTCTTTCTACGGCCCTTTCTCCTCTGATGCTCTGTCTGTGACACAGAGGGACCCAGGCAGATGACTAAACAGACGGTTACAGGGGTTTCTCTGGGCCTTAGCCCCTCCATAAAGTGAGGGTCTTAGACAAGATGAGTTCTAACGGTCTAAGATTTTAAGTTCAAACAAAGTGTGACCAATCCATCTTGTTTTTTTTTTTTAAAGGGGGAATGGGGGCGGCAGCCTGGCCTGCTGCCTTTGAAGGAAAACTGCTTTCCTTGTTTGTGTCTGGCTCCAGGTGTAGCTCCCCCTTGTCTGGCAACCACTTAGCTGGGACAGGGCCTCCCCGGAACAGGCAGCTGGCCTTTAAGGGAGTCAGTTCTGGTCATTGCAAGACTTCTCCCCTACTGTGGGCTGGGTATTCACAGCTCAGGTTCCCCATTGACTGGCCTAGAATCAGAGCCAGGCTTTGGTTTTGAAAAGGTGTGCCTGGAATTCTGAGCTGACCAAAGGACTTCTCTGGCCTGAGCCTGGGATTTCAGATCTTTCCAATGTCCTCTAAGCCTTTGACATTCACCCCGGGACACATCTTCCCTTCCCTCCATAGACCGAGTCTTGATTTCTCCATCTGTAAAACAGAGAGCAGAGGGAGACAAAGAGGTCACTGCCAAGGGGAGCTGGGTGATGGGTAGGGACTGGAAGGAAATGATCGTTGGGATTATCCTAAGTTTTAGAGCTGAAGAGACTGGAGGGAACATTTGGCCCAACTACCTCCCTTTAAAGATGATGGGACCCAAAAAGGATCATGGCTGTACCCTGGAAGGGCCCTCAGAGACCAGGGAGTCCAACCCCTTCACTTAACAGGTGAGGGAACTGAGGCTCAGAAATGTTAAATGACTTGCCCAAGGTTTCACATAGTCAATATCAGAGG
>NW_023494502.1:0-8199 GCF_011100635.1 Trichosurus vulpecula | reverse complement strand
CTCTCCCATATATTTCTAGGTGTTATGGCCCCAGTTGTCTGCTTACTGAAAAGAATTCACCCCTAGTTTAATTATGTTTTTAAATGCAGAAAAATGAAAGATTAAAAAGTTATAATATTAACTTATTTATATTGTTAGAGAGTTATCACTGTAGCAAGCAAAACAATTCACTTACTCCTCTGATAGGGACATGTGCAGTTTAGGCAAATTATGCTTCCTACCTTGCGGGAGATCCAAATAGTCTCTTCGTCTAACTCTGTCTTTCCCCACTCTCCCAATTTTGTATGTGTCAGGGAAACTTCTGAGAGCTTCAAAGAATATTGCCCATCTCCCATCTCCCCCTCCTCCCACCTCTCCTGCCTGCTCACTGCTGTGCCATTTTTTTAGGTGTCATCGATCCAATTCTCTGCTTAGTGAAACAAATGAAGCCCTACTGTATTGGTATTTTTAAATGCACAAAAATAAAAGAGGCAGGTTTCTAATAGTAACCTATTTATGTCGATAGAGATTTATCACAGTAGCAAGGAAAACAATTCACATACACCTCTGATAGGGAGATGTGCAGTTTAGGTAAAATACGGTTCCTGCCTTCCTGGAGATTCAAATATTCTCTCTACCTCTGGCTTCCCAACCCTCCCATTTTTGCATGTGTCAGGAACGCTTCCTACAGCTTCAAAGGATATCCTTGCCTATACCCCCCCTCTCCCACATGCTTCCATTTTTTTGTAGGTGTCATGGACCCGAATCTCTGCTTCCTGAAACCAATGAACCTCTAAACTAATGATATTTTCAAATGCATAAAAATAAATGATACAAGTTTGTAATAGCAAACTATTTATATTGTAAGAGAGTTATCACAGGAGCAAGCAAAACAATCCACGTACTCCTCTGATAGGGAGACATCCAGTTTAGGCAAAATATGGTTCCTGCCTTACTGGAGATCCAAATAGTCTTCTAAGTCTGTCTTCCCCACTCTACCCTTTTTGTGTGTGTCAGGGACTCTTGCTAGAACTTCAGAGAATGTCCCCGGCTCTCGCTCTCTCTCCTCCCTCTCCCCTCACTCGCTTATCTCCCTCCTCTCTCATTTTTTGTAGATGTCAAAGACACATTCTCTGCATACTAAAACGAATGAACTCTTAGTGTAATGATGTTTTTAAATACAGAAAAAACAAAAGATACAGGTTTGTAATAAAATATACAGGTTTGTTTAAAGAGAGTTATCAGAGTAGCAAGCAAAACAATTCACATACCCCTTTGATAGGGAGATGTACAGTTTATGAAAAATATGGTTCCTGCCTTCCTAAAGCTCCAAATAGTCTCTATCTCTGTCTTCCCCACTATCCCACTTTTGTATGTGTCAGAGATACTTCCTTGAGCTTCAAGAATGCCCCTCTCCCCTTTCTCTACCCCACTACCTCCCTATCCCTCCCTCTCCCACTCTCCCTTCCCCTCCCCACCTCTCCCCCTGACCCGTCTCCCCCATCTCACCCTTCCCACCACACCCCTCAACCCCCTCTTCCACCCTCCCCCTCATCCCTTCTCCTTTTATTTCCACCCCTCTCCCTCCCTGTCCATCCCTCTCCAATATTGTGGTAGGTGTATGGACCAGATTCTCTGATTACTGAAACAAATAAGCCCCTAGTCTAATGAAGTTTTTAAATGAAAAAAAAGATAGCGATTTCTATTTATACTGAAATACAACCATCACAGTAGCAAGGAAAACATTTCACATAATTTTCTGACAGGGAGATGTCCAGTTTAGGCAAACTATGGTTTCTGCTTTCCTAGAGATCCAAATACTGTCTTTCTCTAATTCTTTCTTCCCTACTCTCACATTTTTATGGGTCAGGGACCCATCCTTGACCTTCAAAGAATGTCCCCCCCTCTCCTGCCCTTTTCCCTCCTTTGCCCTCTCTCTGCATCCAATTTTTTGTAGGTGTCATGGACTGAAATCTCTGCTTACTAAAACAAATGAAACCCTAGTCTAAAGATGTTTTTAAATGCAGAAAAATGAAAAAATACAAGTTTGTAATAGTAACCTATTTATATTGAAGGGGAGTTACCAAAGTAGCAATCAAAACAATTCACTTACTCCTCTGATAGGGAGATGCCCAGTTTAGGCAAAATATGGTTCCTGCCTTCCTAGAGATGCAAATAGTCTCTTTTTCTAAGTCTCTCTTCTCCACCCTCCCGTTTTTGTATGTGTCGAGAGCATTCTTAGCTTCAAAGAATGTTCCCCCAAACTCCCTTCGCTACCTCTCCCCCCTTTCCCCCCTATCATTTTTTGGTAGGCGTCATTCTCTGCTTACGGAAAGGAATGAACCCCTAGTGTAATGTTGTTTTTAAATCCAGAAAAATAAAAGATACATGTTTGTAATAGTAACCTGAGTATACATAAGGAGGGTTATCACACTAGCAATCAAAAGTATTCACATGGCCCTCTGATAGGGAGATGTCTAGTTTGGGCAAAATAAGGTCCCTGCCTTCGTAGAGATCCAAATAGTCACTTTCTCTAACTCTGTCTTTCCCCACTCTCCGAGTTTTGTATGTGACAGGGACCCTTCATAGAGCTTCAAATAAGATCCCATTCTCTCTTCCCCCTCCCCCCTTTTTCCGCCATCTCCACTTCACCCTTCTCGCCCTCTCCCCCGTTTCCTCTCTCCCTCCATGCCCTTTTCTCCACCCCTCCCCCTTGCTCATACCCCCAACCTTCCACATTTTTTTTTCTTGGTGTCATGGATTCAATTCTCTGCTTACTGAAATGAATGAACCCCTAGTCTAATGAAGTTTTTTAAATCCAGAAAAATAAAAGGTACATGTTTGTAATAGAAACCTATTTATATTGAATCAGAGTTATCACAGGAGAAAGCAAAACAATTCACATAACAGGTTAATGGGGAGAGTTCCAATTTGGGCAAATATGGTTCCTGGCTTACTAAATCTCAAAATAGTATCTTTCTCTAACTCTCTTTCCCCACTCTCCCATTTTTGTATGTCAGGGATCCTTCTTAGAACTTCAAAGAATTTCCCCTCCTCCCCGCTTCTTCATTTCATCCCCTCTCCCCCCTATTTTGTGTAGGTGTCATAGACCTAATTCTCTCTTTCATGTTATGAAGAAACCCCTAGTCTAATGTTTTTAAAAGCAGAAAAATTAAAGATGCAATTTTGTTATAGCAACCTATTTATATCAAGAGTTTTCACAGTAGCAAGCAAAACAATTCACTTATTCCTCTGATAGGGACCTGTCCAGTTTAGGAAAATTATGGTTGCTGCCTGCCTAAGGATTCAAATAGTCTCTTTTTCTAAGACAGTCTTTCATAACACTACCATTTTTCTGTGTCAGTGACCCTTTCTAGAGCTTTAAATAATTTTCTTACCTCTCCCCCCTCCTCCCTCTCCAATTCTTCTCCCCCCTGCCCCTCTCCCCCCTCTCACCTCTCTTTCCTGTCTCCCTCTCTCCCCCTCTCCCCCTCCCCTTCTTCCCCCCTCTTATTTTCCCCCTCTCTCTATTTCTTCCCCTCTGCCTTCCTCTCCCATTCTTTGTAGGTGTCATGGTCCCAATGCTCCCCTTACTTAAAGGAATCAAACCATCAGCAAGCATTATATGTAATGGGCATAATCTAGATGCATTCCCAATAAGATCAGCAGTGAAACAAGGATGTCCATTATCAGCCCTATTATTCAATTTGGTACTAGAAATGTTAGCTGTAGCAATAAGAGAAGAAAAAGAAATTGAAGGAATTACAATAGGCAAACAAGAAACTAAATTATCACTTTTTGCAGATGACATGATTTACATAGACAAACCTAGACAATCAAGTAAAAAACTGCTTGAAATACTAAACAACTTTACCAAAATTACAGGATATAAAATGAACCCATAAAAATCCTCGGCATTTCTGTACATTACTAACAAAGCCCAACAGCAAGAGATAGAAAGAGAAATTCCATTCAAAGTTACTATAGATGCTATAATATATTTGGGACTCTATCTGCCAAGACAAACCCAGGGCCTATAAGAACACAATTATGAAACACTTCTCACACAAATAAAGTCAGATCTAAATAAACAGAAAAATATCAATTGCTCATGGTTAGGCTGAGCTAATATAATAAAAATTACAGTTTTACCTAAATTAATTTTTTATTTAGTGCCATACCAATCAAACTACCAAAGAATTATTTTACAGAGCTGGATAAAACAATAACAAAATTCATCTAGAAGAACAAGAGGTCTAGAATATCTAGGCAATTAACGAAAAGAAATGCTAGGGAAGGTGGCCTAGCCTTACCAGATATTAAAATGTACTATAAAGCAGCAGTCATCAAAACTACCCGGTACTAGCTAAGAAACAGAGTCGTGGATCAGTGGAAGAGGTTAGGTGCACAAAATGCAGTACTCAACGACTATCGTAATCTAGTCTTTGATAAATCCAAAGTGGCCAGCTTCTGGGCTAAGAATTCACAAAAACTGCTGGGAAAATTGGAAAATGGTAGGGTAGAAATTGGATATAGACCAATATCTTACACCATATACCAAAATAAAGTCAAAAAGGGTTCACGATTTAGGAATAAAGGCTGATACCATAAGCAATTTGGGAAAGCAAGGAATAGTTTACCTATTAGATTTATGGAAAAGAAAAGAATTCATGATGCAACAAGAAATAGAGAGCATTTCAAAATGCAAAATGGATAATTTTAATTATGTTAAATTGAAATGTTTTGTATAAACAAAGCCAATGCAACAAAGTTTAGGAGAAAGCAGAAAATGGGAAAAAAATCTTTACAACTAGTGTCTCTGATAAAGGCCTCATCTCTAAAATATACAGGGAAATGAGACAAATTTATATGAATACAAGCCATTCCCCAATTGAGAAATGATAAATGCATATGAACAGGCAGCTTTCAGAGGAAGAAATTAAAGATATCTATAAGCAAAGAAAAAATGCTCAAAATCATTACTGAGTAAAGAAATGCAAATCACAACAACTCTTAGGTACTACATCTCTCCTGTCAGATTGGCTAAAATGACAAAACAGGAAAATGATAAATGCTGGAGAGGATGTGGGAAAATTGGAACACTCTTACATTGCTGGTGGAGTTGTGAACTGATCCAGCCATTCTGGAGAGCAATTTGGAACCATGCTCAAAGGGCTATAAAAGTATTCATACCCTTTGAACCAGCAATATCATTTCTAGGGTTTTATCCCCAAGAGATCACACAAGTGGGAAAAGGACCCATATGTACAAAACTATTTATAGTGGCTCTGTTTGTAGTAGGAAAGAATTGGAAATCAAGGGGATGCCCAACAATTGGGGAATGGCTGAACAAGTTGTGGTATATAGGTAATGCAATGCTACTGTGCTATAGGAAATGGGGTAGATATGGACTTCATAAAAACCTGGAAAAATCTACATGATATAATGCTGAGTGACCGGAGCAGAACGAGGAGAACATTCTACACAATGACAGATATATGGATTCTGTGATGACTAACTGATAGACTTTGCTCTTCTCAGCAATAAAATGTGCAAAGACAACCCCAAAGGATTCATGATGGAGAGAGCTATCTCCATACAGAGACAGAACTATGGAGACTGAATGCAGATTGAGGTACACTGCATGCTCTCCTTTGTTCCCTTTGTTTTTTTCTCCTTTGTTTTTGTTTTGTTTATTTTTTTCTTTGTTTCTTCCTTCTCATGATTCATTCCATTGGTCATAATTCTTCTTTACAACTTGACTATTGTGTAAATAAGTTCAATGAGAAGTTATACATAGAAGATATATTGGATTCCATGCCAACTTGGGGAGGGAGAGGGGAGGGAGGGAAGAAAATCTGGAACTCTAAATTATGTGGAACTGAGTGTTGTAAACTAAAAAATTTGAAAAATATTAATTATTAAAAAACGAAAAATTAAAGATACTCGATTGTTATAGTAACAGATTTATAGTGAAAGAGAGTTATCCTAATAAGAAGGAAAACTATTCATGTATTCCTTTTTCTCGGTGTCATCCACCTGATTCTCTGCTTAGTATAACGAATGAACCACTAGGCTAATGACTGTAAATGCAGAAAAATAAAAGATACAGGTTTGTAATAGATACCTATTTATATTGAGAGTTATCACAGTAGCAGGCAAAACAAATCACATACCACTCTGATAGGGAGATCTCTGGTTTAGGCAAAATATGGTTCCTGCCTTCCTAGAGATCCAAGTAGTCTCTTTCTCTAACTCTGTCCTTCCCCACTCTCTTATATTTGTATGTGTCAGGAACCCTTCCTAGAGCTTGAAAGAATGTGCCCCCTTTCTCCGCTCTTCACTCCCTATCCTGCCCTCCCCTCTCCGTCCTTTGCCCCATCTTCCCTTCTGTCCCCCCTCCCTCCTCTTCCCCTCTGTTCCCCTCTCCCCCCTCTCCCATTTTTGTAGGTGTCATGTAACCAATTCTGTGCTTACTGAATGAATGAATCCCTGGTCTAAGGATGTTTGTAAATGCAGAAAAATAAAAGATACAGGTTTGTAATAGTAACCCGTTTATACTGAAAGAGAGTTATCACAATTGCGGCAAAACAATTTACACACCCCTCTGGTAGGGAGATGTCTAGTTCAGTTAAAATATGATTCCTGACTTCCTAAAGCTCCAAATATTCTCTTTTTCCAACCGCATCTTTGCCCCCTCTCCCATTTTTGTATGTGTCAGGGACTTTTCCCAGAGCTTCAAAGACTGTCCCCTCTTCTTCTCCCCTTCTCCTCTCCTTTACCCCCCTTTTCCCTCCTTATCGTCCTTTCCCACCCCTCTCCCTTCCTTTCGCCCTCTCTTCCCTCTTCCCTCTCTTCCCTCTTCCCCTCCCTCCCCTTCCCCCTTCTCCCCACCTCTCCACCCTCTCACTTCTACACCCTCTCCCTCCTTTCCTCTCTCTTCCTTTTCCTCTTTCCCCCCTATCCCTCCCTGTCCCACCATCTCCACTTGTGTCCCCTCCATCTCTCATTTTTTGTAAGTTTCATGGGACCCAATTCTCTTTTTACTGAAACAAATGGATGCCTTGTCAAATGGTGTTTTTAAATTCTAAAAATAAAAGATACATAATTTTAATAGTAACCCGTTTCTATTTAAAGAGAGTTATCTCAATAGGAAGCAAAAAAAATTTCACATATCCCTCCGCTAAGGAAATGTCCAGTTTAGGCAAAATATGGTTCCTGACTTCCTAGAGCTCTAAATAGTGTCTTTCCCTAACTCTGTATCTCCCCCTGTTCCGTTTTTGTTTGTGTCTTGGATCCTTCCTAGAGATTCAAAGATTCCCCACCCTCTGGTCTCTGAAACTCTCTCCCCTGCTCCACCCTCTTTTTTTTCCTCTCACATTTTTGTATGTATCTTGAACCCTTCCCATAGCTTCAAAGAGTCTCCCCCTCCTCCCTCCCCTTTCTACCCTCTCAACCCTTTCTCATTTTTTGAAGGTGTTATGGACCCATTGCTCAGTGTAGTGAAAGTTATGGACCCCTTGTCAAATGATGTTTTTAAATCCAGAAAATAAAATATACAGGATTGCAATATTAACCTGCTTATATTGAAAGAAATTTCTCACAATAGGAAGCAAAACAATTCACATACCACTCTGATAGGGAGATGT
This sequence comes from Trichosurus vulpecula, assembly GCF_011100635.1. NCBI lineage: Eukaryota > Metazoa > Chordata > Mammalia > Diprotodontia > Phalangeridae > Trichosurus > Trichosurus vulpecula. The sequence goes on along the minus strand of NW_023494502.1, from coordinate 571 downwards.
CCTGTTTAGGCAAAATATTGTTCCTCCCTTCCTAGAGCTCCAAATAGTCTGTATCTCTAACTCTGTCTCTTCCCCCCTCCCATTTTTGTATTGTCATGAACCCTCCCTGGAGGTTCAAAGAATTTCCCCTCCTCTCCTCCCTCTCCCCCTCTCCCTCTCTCTCCTGCCCTCTTTCCCTCTCCCATTTTGTGTAGCTATCATCAACCCTTCCTAGAGCTTCAAGAGTTCCCCCGTTTCCCCCACTCTGTCCCCTTGTCCCCCACCTCTCATTTTGTATGTGTGTCAGGGACCCATTTTCCAGTCTAGTGAAAGTTATTGACCGCTTGTCAAAAGATGTTTTTAAATAGAGAAAATAAAATGTACAGGATTACAGTAGTAAAACGTTTATATTTAAAGAGAGGTATCAAAATATCAGAAAAACAATTCACATACCCCTGTGCTAGGGAGACATTCCCTTTAGGTAAAATATGGTTCCTGCCTTCCTGGAGTCTCTTCCAAATAGTCTGTCTCTGACTCTGTTTCTGTCCTTTTGTCTATGTGTCATGGGCCCTTCCTAGAGCTTCAAAGAGTC
>NW_023494501.1:0-8362 GCF_011100635.1 Trichosurus vulpecula | reverse complement strand
GGCAATTATGGAGAAGTTGGGCATGTTGTGGACACTCTGTCTTCAAGCTCTCAGCCTGATGCTAGGGAAGGAAGCTGCCAGACTCTTCCTCAAAGTCACTCTAATCCCTGGAAATGCTGGCTGGACCATGACACTTGGAGCTCAGGCCTTTCCCATTGTTTGAGGACAAATGAAAGGATGCTGGATGGCCATCTCTTGAAGGTGGTGAAGGCAATTTCCTGCATTGGAACCTGGAAGGGACCTTCCGACTCCCAGTTTGGCTTGGCATCTGGTGCTTTGCCAGTCAAAGACTAGAAAACAACATTTTCATAGTCATGCCTTTTTTTAAAGCTAGAAGGAGCCTTAGAATATGGAACATTAGAGCTGGAAAGAATCTTAGATCAGAAAGTGTGAGAGTTGGAAGGGATTTGAGAGCTGGGAGGGACCTTAGAATATGGAATGTTAGATGTGGACAGGACTTTAGAACATGGAACATGGAATGTCATAGCTGCAAGGGATCGGTGAGTGCTTTTGAGATGGAGAAACTGATGTGAAGGAGGGCAGTGACTTATCCAAGGCTGCACAGCTAATTAATGTCAGAGCCAAGCTGAAACCAGACTTGGAATCCTCTCTACAATCTGGATAACCCAGTTCAAGGACATTCTACATGAATTCAGAGAATATGAAGGCAAGGTCACACAGAGAGTAACTTGTTAGAGTTGGGAGCTGAGGCTCCAACCCAGGGTCTCTGCCTTCAGATCTACCCTTAGAGGGCACCTTGCCAGCCCATAGAAAGCAAACATAGGTACTAGGGGATATTGGGACAGGAACAACATTATAGGGCAAGGCAGGATAAAAATGTGAAAGTGCTTTTTACCTTTTGGGAAGCACAGTGACCTGGATCTTGTTAGGAGACATAGGTCCACCATGAATTTGCTGTGTGATTTTGGACAGGGAGCTTTGCATTTCTGGGTCACAGTTTCCTTACTTATAGAGAATAAAGAGGCTGGACCAGGCAATTTTAAGGTCCATTCTAATATTCTGTGAGTCTCCTTCAATGGCTTTCTTTCGTCCTCCTCCACCAGCATCCCTGTCAGAGAATAGCTTGTGGAGGAGAAAGCAATCCCCTCCCAGCCTGGCTTTGTGCTATGTGTGGCTTAGATACTGCTGGGGACAGTGACAGGAGGGTTGGTCAGAGAGCCTGGGAACTGGGAGCCAGTCCCCCTTCCTATCTGTGTGGTCTCTTCTTTAAGCTTCAATTTCTTCATATGTAAAAGGAAGGGGTCAGCCTGAATGACCTCTTAAGATCTGTTCCAATTCTGAACCCCATGGTCTTGCAACACTCCCTTGTTCTCAAATGTTTGCTGTAGAATAAGTTGTCTGTATACTGTCCTCTTCTTGATTTTCTCAATTTTGATTGGAACCTCCTTGAAGGCAGGGACTATTTCCTCTACTTTTGTTTGTCATCTCTAAGGGCTGCACACAGCTGTGCTAAGTGCTCCTGAATGAATGAATGAATCCTTGTGGCTGAAGCATTCTTGGGTAGCATGGCTTGCATCTTCACTATTCCATCTGCTCTTTTTCTAAAGGCAAGTAAGTAAATCATGTGGATTCTCCCCCTTCCCCTCCCCTCTTCCCCTCCCCTTTCCCCTCCCCTCTTCCCCTCCCCTTTCCCCTCCCCCCTTCCCCTCCCCTTTCCCCTCCCCTCTTCCCCTCCCCTTTCCCCTCCCCTCTTCCCCTCCCCTTTCCCCTCCCCCCTTCCCCTCCCCTTTCCCCTCCCCCTTCCCCTCCCTCTTCCCCTCCCCCCCTCCTGTACCTTTTAATAGATTAGCTAGAAGTACATCAATCTGTGAAGATCAATCCAAAGAGAACTCATTGGCGTGCTAATTACTTAATCTGCCTACTCTGGACCATTGGGTCACTCGGTGAGATCCACTTGGTTCGATAGAAGTCTCAGGCTAGTGCCGTTGGGGTCGGTGGATAGAAGCACTGGCAGAGGCCTTAGATGTTCAGACAGTCAGAGTTGGCAGAACCCCTCAAGGCAGAATACAGGGCTCCTGAAGCCCATCTAACCCTGTGGTCTCACCCTGCCGATGAGGGAATGGAATAAGGAAGTGACTTGGTCGAGGTTCACTTGCCTGTGGCTGGCCATTTGGGACTGAAGGCCAGGGCTCCTCACTTGACGTTTATTGCTCCTTCCCGCTGTCACGTTCTGCCTGAGAAAGTTGTCAGCATTCTGGGGGGCTTCTTGGAGGAGAAAACCTCAGTGCTATATGAATGCTGTAGATGGCCAATCTTCTGAACCCAAGCCCCCTCAATTTTCAGAGTCCAGGGTTTCGATGCTGGCAGGGATGGCATTGGGCAGTTAGTCCAGTCCTCCCGACCAGTCTCTGCTTGGAGACCTCCATCGATGGGGATCTTTCTACCTTCCTAGGCAGTCAGTTCCATGGTGGGGCAAGTCTGATTAGGAGGAGGTTTTTCCTATCTAAAGTGTCTATCTGCCTCCTCATATCGTCTCTCTGTTGCTCCTTGTTCCTCTCTCTAGAGCTGGCCAGGATAGATCTATCCTCTTTTCTATTTATCAGGCCTTCAGGGCTTTGAAGACAGTTATTCAGTCTCCCTCCTAAATCTTTTCTGCCTTTAGCCTGTTCAAGAACAAGTTAAACTCCAATCCAAATGTTTGGGAGGTACCACCAAAAAGATTTTTGGGGGCAGATGAACCTTCCCAGAGTGCATCACCTCTGGGGACTCTTGGAAATTTCCTAGATCATTGGACGTAAGATCGGAAGGGACCTTAAAGGCATCTAGCCCAACCCCTTCCTTTTATAGCAGCAGAGTAGAAGTGACTTACCCAAGGTCACAGCTGTGATTCGAACCTAGGCCTCTTCACTCTAAGGCCGGGCCTTTTTTTCTTCCCTTAATAGTTCATACAACTTCCCTCATCACTGTTTCCCCTCACAAAGGGCTGCTTTGTTGGGGGCTGCATGGCCTTGGCTCCCCTCCATCTGTCAGTCACTTCTAGCCATTAGCCAATCAGATAGCAACAAGCCCGGGGTCAGAAAGGGGGTGGGGGGGAATGGGGGCAAAGAGGGAAGTAGTGGAACAGGTTTGACAGAAAAAATGGTGGGGCTGACAGAGCTTTCCTTGGCAGGTGTCCTGAGGGCCCCCAAAGTCCTGACTCCACAATTTTTCCTCCTTAGAGATATTTCTGGGCTGTTATGTGAACAACAGCAAAGGAAGGCTAAGCTTTGTCATGATTTAACCTAAGTCTAAGCCCTGCTTACGTAACAAAAGAAATGAGCCTAACAGAAATCAGGCTGCTTCTTTAAAAGGATCAGAAATCTGGTAGATTTGACAGCAAAGGACCCATGTGACCTTGGAAAAATGACACCAACTATCAGGGTCCAAGTCGCCTCCACAGCTCCTTCTAGTTCCCTATGTGGCCATGAAAGTTAGGGGCTCATTTATGCTCAGGGATAGGCCAAGAATCAAAAACCAAGAAAAATGGGCCAGTAAATGAAGTCAGACTGATTGCCTTTTTTTGCAGGGTGGGCCAGACCTATCATTTCATTGTTGTGATGATCTCTCAGTGTGGAAACTATGCCTATGTTGTGTCTGGAGTCAGGAAGACCTGAATTCAAATGTGGTCTCAGATACTTATTAGCTGTGTGACCCTGGGAAAGTCACTTAACTGCCATTTGCCTCAGTTTCCTCAACTGTAAAATGGAGATAAGAATAGCACCTCTCAGATCAGATGATCTAACATTTTCACAAAGCTCTTAGCACAGTGCCTGGCCACCTAGTAGGTCCTTCCCTCTCCCCTACACTATCTGCAGTTCCCCTGTCATTTATTCTCTTAGTTGCCCAGAATCACACAGATAGCATGTTGTAGGTAGGGTTTGCCCATCTGACTTCTTGACTCCCAGGCTAACCAACTATCCGCTCATTTAACAAGAGAATGAAAAAGTCCTTTGCTTTGGTTCCAACTGAGGGAAGAGGTTATCTTTGGTATGATATTAGTCAGTGGATTAACTTGGTCTGCCAGGTAAGGGAATGGACCGAGGGAAATATGGAGGGTGCCAACTTTGCCATTCTCCCTTGTGAAGGTCCCTCCCAGCTGGGACATTCCCCGTTTGTTCTAACGCTCTTTTCAGCCCTGCTCTAGAGCCCTTTCCATGAAAGTCCTGACATTCTATGCATCCGAGATAGGTCAAGGCCTCAGCCAAAGGGGAATGACTTGTGACCAAAGCCGAGTATTTCCTGAGGTTCCAGAAAGGGATGGAGGGACTTGGTGGGACAAAGACCCCCAAGAGAGCCAAGGCCTCCCAATGCAGTGCCCCAGCTGCTGAGGCCCATTGACTTGCTTCATCAGTGCCTCCAGACCCACCCCCCACCCTGTCTACTTCCTGCTGCTGCAGATCCAGATCAGGGAACAGCCAGCCCCAGCTCCCCTATTCAGCAAACGTGTTTTGAGGAGGGGAGGCTTTCATGGGAAGAGTGAGAGCTTTACTTCAAATCAGGATTCCTGAGTCTGAATCTCAGCCCTAACATTTATTGAGTACCCTGAGACAAGGTAAATAACCTCTCTGTGTTTTGGTTTCCCCTTCTGTAGAATGGGGTAATAACCTTTGCTCTTCTATGGCATGAGATGGTTGCCAGGACCAAAGAGAGAATGCATGCAAAGGGTTTTGGTGACTAGCAAGCACTATCTCTCTGGGAGTGCATGTCTCTTCATTGCTATCCTCCAGTTTCTCATTTCTTTCCTGTGGCTAGAATATCTCGTTGTGCTGCTTGCCCTGGAACACGAGCTGTTATTTCAGTCTAATTATGCCCCACGGATGGCTGCTCTCTCATAACCTGTGCCTTTAATCTCTGGACCCTGCCTTGGTACCCCGGCCTTCCTCTCCTCACAAGGGTCTCATCTTCCCTGTGCTAAGATCTGAGGCACCGACTTTGGAGATGTGACTCTGAGGAATGATCGGGGCTGGGGCCAGGAAACTGTGGAGAAGGAAATGTGGAGCAGGGAGTACCTTCCTGAGCCATCTCCAGGAAGCATTGCAGCCCATTGCAGGCCCCCCCCCCAGAGGGAACATTGAGGAATCGGAAAAAGGCCACAGGGCCTATTCTTAGAGCAGAAGACCTGGGCATGGGGGTAGAAGACAAATCAAAGCTAGAGATAGCCTTCCGAGCCTCCAATGGCCTCACCGACAACCTAGGGGGAGGGGCTGGGCCAGATGACCGACCGAGGTCCCTTCCAAACCTAAGGTTGTGTGAGTCTGAGCTAGAATCTTCCTGCCACACAGCTCTGAGCAGGCTATACTCCCCATGGCTCACTGGATGACGACCACATTCCCTGGCCTGGTGGAATTCGAAGCTCTCCACGGGCTTGCTCCAACTGCCCAGGAAGCAGAGTGATATGGGGGAACAGCACTGGATTTGGAGGTAGCCCAGCTTGAAATACTCAATTCAGCCAGACACTATTGGGTGCTAGAGATGCAGAGACAAAAACCAAAAACCAGTCCTGCCCTTAGGGAGCTTCTAGTCTATTGGGGCTGAGCAACTTATATGTAGAAAAGTCAATCCCCAAATCTCTAAAGTAATTTTGGGGAGGTGCAGAATACTAATAATTGGGAGCATGGGGAAGGTCTCCTGTACTTAGGTGAATCTTTAAGGTCAAGGCCAGGAGTAAGGCATGAGGGACAGCCTGTGCTTGAGACGTGGAGTGATATGAACAGGAAGAAGCAAGCACGCCTGTTGGACTGTAATGTAGAGGCCATGAAGGGGGGTGGGATGTGCAATTAGATCAGAAAGATAGGTCGAAGTCAGACTACCAAAGACTTTTCATGCCCAACAGAGTAGTTTGTGTTTGCTTCTAGAGGCAATAGGGAACAAGAGGAGCTTCTTGAGCAGGGGAGTGACCTGGTTAGGTCAGTGCTTTAGCAGCTTGTGGATGATGAGGGGCTTGGAGAGAGACCAGTTAGGAGGCTATTGTCCAGAGGTGATGAGGATTCACCTTAGGCTGGTGGCTTTAGTGAGAAGACTGTTGGAGATGAATGCACCCTCCGGCCTTGGTGGCCTCAGGAAAGGGAAAAGAGGAGTTTTTTGATCCTGGATGCTGATTGTTGCTTAATGAAAGTAGGTTGAATTGAATTGAGGTGGGAAACCAGTGGTGGCCTCAGTGGAAATGGGGAGGTTTCTGGAGGGGGGCGACTTTGCTGCTTGTGTCCCTGCTCTCCCTTTGGAGTTCCTGAGTGGTTGGTGGGAGGCAGCAAACCCAAGAAACAGTCAAATGGAATTATCCCATCTGTGCCTGTGGGGAGGTAATTAATATTTAGCTCCCCACCAGGTAGGCCGAGTGTGAAGCAGGCCAGCATGCAGGAGCTCCAGAAACCCAGCTCTCACATTTACCAATGTAGATAGAGGAGGCAGCCCAGAGAAATGGCATTTCCGCCCTGTCTGGCCCCCTTGACACGCCGGGCAGGTGCTGTTAATCTCTGCTGCACTGGGGCCAAGGGGAAAGAGGATACTGAATCCGGGGAGGACGTGAGAGCTGGAAGGGACCTTGGACATCATCCAGATACCCCTCCCCTCATTTTACACATGGGGAAGATGTGGCCCAGAGAGGAGGCTGAGCTGAGACTCCCTGATTCCCAGGGCAGTGGTCCAGTGAGGTGGGCGGCAGTTCCTAGGGGCACTGTGCCTCTTCCCAGGGCCCAGAGTCATCAGTTCTGCCTTTGGGTTTCTTTTTAATTTTATAATTCCCACCTTCAGCCTCTGTGTCAGTCCTGGAGATGGGCATGTATGTGGGGTGAGTGTACAGAGCCGGTACTGGATTGGGTCCATAAAAGCTGATGGCTGATCTTGTTGGGCCTTGGGCTTGAGGCCTCCTTGGGCTACTTGGTGCCCAGGCCTTCTGTGCTGGCATCTGAGGCACCTTGTATTGGACAGTAATCCACACATCGGTGTCCCATCAGTGCACCCCTTCCCTCTGCCCTGACTGTCTCCTTGGGTCCTAAATGGCAGCCTTGTTACCCAGCTCTGCAGCTGGCTGTGTGGGCGGGCAGCGAGAAGGGGCCCACTCCCCTCCCTGCTCTGCTCTCCACTAGGAGTCTAATTACTTGGTCGAGGGGGAGGAGGAAGAGAAGTCAGGAGGGGAAGAGAAGGCCCCAAACCCAGGCCCTGGGCCAAAGTAAAAACGAACAGCTTTCAGAAAAACCTAGAGTTTGTCTTTGGGATATTTAGAGATAGAACGGACCTTGGAGACCATCTAGTCCCAGGGTTCTTAACCTCTTTTACGTCTTGGAGCCCTTCAGCAGCCTGGGGAAGCTTATGGACTCCCCTTTCTCCAAATAATGATGTCAAATGAATAAATTACAATGCAAACCAACTATATTGAAATATAGTTATGAAAATATTAAAAAAACTAATGAATCTGGATATAGTCCTACTTCCTCTGCCCTCTCCCCATTTTATAGATAAGAAAATTGAGGTTGGGGGCTGGGTCCAACACAGGTGATAGGTGGGTAGAGCCAGGATTCAAACCCAGGACTTCTGATTTGAAATCCATGGCCCTTTTCACTATACTACATTTGTTTTTCCTACCAACTTCCCCCCTTTCTCCCCTTTCTAACTTGTCTCCATCAGCCTATCACACTCTTAAGGCCAGCCAGTTAATGCCTGAGCTCCTGGCCCAGCATTTTCTCTGTCATGAAGCAAGATAGTAGAACCCCAAATGGAGGGCAGGGCCATTTTCTCAGGCCACCTTCCAAGCCACTGAAATGTCCAGAAGGTATGGAACTCACTCGCTTTCACTTCTGAGTGGCCTGGGATCTTGCCTTCTAGCCCTGCCATCTAGCCCTGCCCAGCTCTGATATTTCCCTGTTCCGAATGCAAAGGTCCCTTTGTCTTGCAAGGGTCCTTTCCTGTGTCCATAATGAGCCAAACTTGAAGCTTTCCAAGGTTGAGGTGGGAAGAGGCTTGGCTGTCTTGGGAGCATTAGAGGATGGATGGATGGACACAAGTAAAATGTTGTCTAGGGAAGGAAAGACGAGAGAATTCTTTGGAGTGAGCCCCAGTCATCTCTCCACTCAGTGGTGAATATGTGGAGCTCTGATGTTTTTAGGTCTCTGGCTTTTCTGTTCCATAGTGGGACATTTGTAGTCTGGTGAGCAAATTCCTAGGCACATGCAGAGATGAGCCTTTGGATTCCTGGGTGGGGCCTGAGCCAGCCTCCCTGGCTCCTATTACTTGCTTAGCTAATGTAGTACCTACTCTAATCACATGCTTCTGAGAAATGGGACCACAGAGGGGGCATAAGTACCCACTGCCTAATACTAATCAAAATCCAGTCTGTTGGAGTGGTGGAAGGGCCAGCTGGCTGCAG
>NW_023494500.1:0-7019 GCF_011100635.1 Trichosurus vulpecula | reverse complement strand
ATTTGGTGTTTGTGGGTCGAGTGGTCTGGTAACTGCCGCAGCTCACATTTTCAGGGCGCTAGGGCCCCCTCCGCCCGGCTTCTGGTCTGGATTGTCCACGCCGCTCAGGCTGGGCTCTGCTCCACTCCGTTCCCAGCTCCCAGCTCCCAGCTCCCAGCTCCGTGTGGAATAGAGCTCACCCAGAGACCATCCGGGCTGTCCTGGGCTGGAGCCCTGCTTCCCTCTGCTGTTCTGTGGATTCTGCCGTTCTAGAATTGGTTCAGAGCCATTTTTATAGGTTTTTGGAGGGACTTGGGTACGGAGCTCACTCTAGTCCGTGCTTACCACTATATGAACATAATTATGACACACTTTTTACATGAATAAAATCAGATCTAAATAAATGGAAACATATCAGTTGCTCATGTTTAGGCCGAGCTAATATAATAAAAATGACAATTTTACCTAAATTAATCTATCAATTCAGTGCCATACCAATCAAACTACCAAAAATTATTTTACTGAACTGGACAAATAATAACAAAATTCATCTGAAAAAACAAGAGGTCTAGAATATCTAGGGTATTAATGAAAAGAAATGCTAGAGAAGGTGGCCTAGCCATACCGATATTAAACTGTACTACACAGCAGCAGTCATCAAAACTGCCTGGTACTGGTTAAGAAACAGGGTGTGGATCAGTGGAATAGGATAGGTATGCAAGTAGGAGAAATCAACAAGTTTAGCAATCTGCTCTTTGATAAACCCAAAGAGGCCAGCTCTGGGCTAATAATTCACTATTTCAAAAAAACTGTTGGGAAAATTGGAAAATGGTAGGGCAGAAAAATGGCATAGACCAATATCTTACACCATATACCAAAATAAAGTCAAAATGGGTTCACGATTTAGGAGTAAAAGCTGATACTATAAGTAATTTGGGAAAGCAAGGAATAGTTTACTTATCAGATTTACGGAAAAGTAAAGAATTCATGACCCAGCAAGAGATAGAGAGCATTGCAAAATGCAAAATGGATAATTTTGATTATGTCAAATTGAAATGTTTTTGTACAAAAAAACCCCACGCAACAAAAATTAGGAGGGAAGCAGAAAATTGGGAGAAAATCTTTGCAACTAGTATCTCTGATAAAGGCCTCATTTCTAAAATATACAGGGAACTGAGCCAAATATGTAGGAATACAAGCCATTCCCCAATTGAGAAATGGTCAAAGGATATGAACAGGCAGTTTTCAGAGGAAGAAATTAAAGCTATCTGTAGGCATATGAAAAAATGCTCTGGATCACTACTGATTAGAGAACTGCAAATCGAAACAACTCTTAGATACCACATCTCTCCTGTCAGATTGGCTAAAATGACAAAACAGGGTAATGATAAATGCTGGAGAAGATGTGGAGAAATTGGAACATTGTTACATTGCTGATGGAGTTGTGAGCTGATCCAGCCATTTTAGAGAGCAATTTGGAACTGTGCCCAAAGGGCTATAAAAATGTTCTTACCCTTTGACCCAGCAATACTACTTCTAGGTTTGTATCCCAAAGAAATCACACAAGTGGGAAAAGGACCCATATGTACAAGGATATTTATAGCAGCTCTTTTTGTGGTAGCTAAGAATTGGAAATCAAAGGGGTGCCCATCAATTGGGGAATGGCTGAACAAGCTGTGGTATATGAAGGTAATGGAATACTATTGTGCCATAAGAAATGAGGATGATACGGACTTCATAACAACCTGGAAAAACCTACACGACATAATGCTGAGTGAGCAGAGCAGAGCCAGGAGAACATTGTACACAACCACAGATATAGGGATTCCGTGAGGACCAACCCTGACATACTTCGCTCTTCTCAGCAATGAAAGGTGCAAGGACAACTCCAGGGGACTCACAATGGAGAATGCTGTCTTCATCCAGAGAAAGAACTGTGAAGTTTGAATACAGATTGAGGCGCACTACATGCTCGCCTTTTTTCTTCTCTTTTGTTTTCTTTTTGGGTTTATTTTTTTTTTGTTCTGTCTCTTCTTTCTCATGATTCATTCCGATTGTTCATAATTCTTCTCCCAACTTGACTAGTGTATAAATTAATTTCAATGTGAAGTTATACATGGTAGCTGATATGAGATTCCACGCATCTTGGGGGAGGGAGGGGGAGGAAGGGATGGAAAATCGGAACTCAAAATTATGTAGAACTGGTGTGGTAAACTAAAAATAAATTTAAAATAAATAAATAATGAATGAATTTAAAAAAAAAAGAAAACAGTAAGATTCACTTAGTTGCGGTAATCAAATTTTCCATTTTTACCCATAAACCTTCTAGGTCTTTAGGTACCACAACTTCACTTCACAATACTAAGCGATTCTGAGAGACACCTTTCCTTTATCACTACCTACTATTTTTGATTAGAGGGACTGGCCATAAGAACCCCATCATATAATCCACCTGTTCTCTCTCCCTCCCTCTCTCTCTCTCTCTCTCCCCTAACTATTGGCATCTCCCCACAGGATTGGTCCTTTCACAGGTTTCACTAATCAAAACTTTACCAGTGACCAACAGCTTAAATTCTAATCTTATTCTAAAAACCATCACTAGAAATCAGTTCTGCTGACTTTAAAAAGCCTGGTTTGGAGGTCAGCTGGTTTCTGACCCCTGCTGTTCCCTTTCTGTGAGTAGATCATAGTAACTGCTGCCCCTCCCTGCTCCTTCCCCTCCCTGCTCCTTCCCCTCCCTGGTCCTTCCCACTCCTTCCCTTCTGCCAGGTTGAAGAAGGTCCTAAATGGCAATTATAAAACTTATGCCCTTCAAAAAGTAGGTGTTCCCAAGGGATGCCAATTGATGGGCCTACATTCTGGGAGGGGACCTGTAATATTTTTTTTGTTGGGCAGAGGAAGACGTTTTATTACGCTCCTCGAGAGAGTGGGTATAGTGCTCATGGAACACTCACGCTGATACAGCTACAGGAGCAGGGGTAACCATTCCTTCTACTCCTGCTAGAGTCATGGTTAGTTTACAATCTTTGTTTTCTTATATAGTTTTCCTAGGTTATACAGTTTGTTTAAGTGGGATAATAAGGATACAGAAGCAAAAGTGAAGTTAATTAGATTTTCCTTGTCTTAGTTTAGGATTAAACTATATCTTTTACTTACCCTACTTTCTCTCTTTAACATATTCAAATTATGCAAATCAGTAGTCCTGGATCCTTGACCAAGACCAGACTCTAGATAAGCTTGAACTGTTCAAGTGGGTTTGGCCTCTCTAATTCCCTAGACTGCCTTCTCCAAAAGTATGCACTCTGAATTCTCACCTGACTGACCTTGAGGCCTGGTCTCTGCTAAAGCTGGGGTTGGGGAGGGTAGGGAAGCACACCTTTAGTTCTGTGGAAACAAACTCCCTCCTCCCACTTCTTACAATTTTCCCTTCTTTTATTCAATTTTTATTCCACATTTTAATATTCCCTCACTCTCTTTCTCATCTGAATTTTTCTCCTTAATCGTCACGCCCTTAAATATGGGAAGGATTGATAGACTCATTGACAAATCAAAGGGGGCAGTCCCCTTTGTAAATACAGATACAGAGACCCAAAGAAAATGATAATGCAATTGTCCCTTTACGATTTAAAAGTCTCTTCCCACAAGGCTGTCTGGCAGGGAACAACATCAGTGAAGTCCTCTGGTCCTTGGTATTTGTTCCAGCCATCTCCAGCATCTTCTTCTTGCCTTCTTGTAGGAACCAGCTTTCTTTCCATTCTCCTACAAAAGTTACCTTGGCACAATTTTCTAATCCTTATACCCAGATCATTGTTACAGATTCAAATTGGATTCTTGGCCAATTGCCAGGTTTAAGAAAGTTACATTAGAATCCAGTTCCTCATACTTTACATTAACTCTTTACATACTTTACTTATCATGCTTTACATTAACATTTCCTCACCAGGAGGATGATATTTCACTAAGGAATTAACAGCAGACTCCAGAACATACATAAATACATTAGATAACCAATTCTTAACACAGTACATATAACATCATAAACTTTGAGTCATGCCATGTTTCTTTGATGGCATTTACAAAATAAACCACAAGCCATTCTTATTTTAACATTACTAACTGTAACAAAGCTTTAAACAAGCATGATATTAACCAAATAACAAAATATTCTCACAAGCCCTTGACCTAATTGTCTCCATACCATTTCCAAGAAAAAAACCTAACTTAACACTAGTCCCAGTCCTAGAGTAATCTAAGATGTTCCATAATCAATTATTTTAATAGATTTACAAAACCTTCTGAGTATAGAAATTTGCCACCAAGAGAGTAGGGACTTAGAGTAAGGGGACCATATTTTCCCCAGCTTCCTGTCAACTCCAGGCAGAGGCTATGTCATGCTGCAAGGTGCATTGAGCCAGGCTTAGTCTGCCAGGTTTCAGTTGAGGCATCAGGTCAAGATGGTCCCACCTCAGCACATGCTGAACAGTTGCCCCCTCAACTTTGCCAAGAAATCATACCTGCGGCTCATGCCTGCCCTCCCACAGGGCTGCTGGCATCTTGGGTCAGCCTTCCTTGATACTCACATCTAGAGTTAGACTCAGAAAAACAGTCAGTGAACAGTCCCAAAAGTCTTTGAACGGCAAGTTCCAATGATCAGTGACTATTGCCTAAGGAACATCCTTAAAGCTAGCTCTAAATAGCTTGCATGCATTTCCTCCCTTGTTCATAAAATCTTCCCATTAAGATCATAAGTTACTGCTCTGACACATTTGCATCAGTTTCTCCTCTATTTTTCTATTCTTCTCTAATTATACCTGATCTGAAAGAATTGAATCATATAATTTTTATCTTTATGTTTCAGACGATGGAATGAATTCCAATCCACATTTAACTTTTTCCATCAATACATACATATTCTACAACTTCTCTCCTAAAGAGACTTACATTGAAATTCCTTTCCCCAAACTGAAGATGTCTCTGATTTAGTTCCAGTGATTATACTATTTGTATTAATACCTAATTGCTCTTATATCACTTTAAAACATCTAAGGACCCTATAACTTTAAATCCCAGACTTAGTGTATAGGATAATGATTCAACCTTACATTTGTAAACAATATTATCTCATAGAACTTCTTTTCCCTTTTCCCAAATTACTCCCATTAATACTTTAGAAGCCATAATATCTTTCATTTGGCTATACAAGAGTACCAGTGTAACCAGTCATTTGATTAAAAACAAGATTTCACATATTTGCATTTATCCAATTTTCCATTTTTTTTCCATAAAACCAACTTCTTTCACAATGGTAACAGATTCTGGCAGATACCTTCCCTTTTGTCACTAACGGCTTATTTCTGATTACAGAGATCTGCCTTTAAAAAAAGCATCATATCATCTCACCCTGAGAGTGGGTTATTTTACATCAGATGGCAAGTTTCACTAATGAAAACTACCAAACCAAACCCCATCTCAAATCTAACCTCAAATCTAACCTTTTAGAGGCTTCTGACCCCTACTGTTCTCTCTTTCAGGAAAAACTCAAATCCCAGTAACTGCTGCTCCTCCCCCTTCCTTCCCTTCTGCCAGGTGAGCATAGGTAAAACTCTTTCTTGTCATCTAAGCTAGGAGCGGGGAGGAGTAAGGAATTCAGACTGCCGTTTCGAACCTCCTTACTCAAAAACCTTGAATAAGACATTGAATGGGCCTTCAACCTTCCTCCCAAGGCTTCTATAGATAAGCGTTAATTCTAATAATTCTAATAAGGTTCTCACCCAGAAACTCCGAAAACTCACAATAGGTTTGAACTGCAACCAATTAGCTTATAGGTGGAAACTCAGCAGGCCTTCTAAAAATTATACAAAAGGATTTTACAGAACATTTTTCAAAAGTATTTTCCTTTAACAATTATTTGGACAGCTCTAAAATGAGATGTGTCTCCTTCTTAAAGCAAAATAACCTTTAAACATTGGGATTAATTCAAATTCCCAAAGTGCCATCACCAATTAGTCCATAAATCTCCAGATTAACACACATAAATATACCTTTAGATGATACAGGCTTGAAAATCACACCCCTGTATTTTTCAAAGTATTATAACAACTCAATTTTTTGTTATTACAGAATTTCCAGATATCACAAAATTCTTTAGTAATCACTAGTGGTAACATTTTAATTTCTAAGGCCCAATACTCTTAGCATTGTAAAAGAAAACTTTACTGTTTATATAAATACTTGATTTATAGCAAAAACAATTTCGACTGAACTTCTGGACAAAACTTGGAAGTTATAATTTCTTAGGTTACAGCAATTGTCCAACTTCTTAACCTAGTGCAACTCTAACAAAATGTAATAATGCCCTAAACATTATTATGTATGTAAAATTTGAGCTACCCATTTCAGTCTAGGTAAATACATTTCTAAACCAAATGACAGTTTAGAATTATCAAATTTTCATCACATCCTTTAAAAGTACCCAATTCACATATACCAAACTCAGATTAAAATCACAATGGTCTTCTCAATTTTCACAATCTAAGAGAATTTTAGAAATACAGAAACAATAAATTTCAGATGACATCAATTGCATTTCCAGGTCACCACCTATAGGAATTGTTGGTCCTATTACTTCTGATATATATATAAAAATTGAGCAACAACCTGTTGACCCTTCCAATAGATAGGGGTTCAGTCTAAGATCAGTACCTGGAAATCCTCACCCTTAACTCCCATAACCTTTAGGATTTTTCTCCCAATTTTTACCCCAATGGGTAGTGTACAAAGGGAAGTTCTCTCTGTCCCTGTCTACCAAGAATATTATGTCTTCTTTATGATCCCCAAACTTTAGGTTTACTAGGGGTTCTCAGCTGGGTCTAGAGAGAAAGAACCCCAGACCCCAATAGTCTTCTTCCTCAAAAGTGAGGAGGGGAGCTACCTGTTCTTCCTTTCTTAACTCAGGACACTCTCTCTTAAAATGTCCTTTTTATTACAATAGTAACAGGCTGTCCTACCTGCCCACTTACCCACATCTCTCCTATGTCCTG
>NW_023494499.1:0-9164 GCF_011100635.1 Trichosurus vulpecula | reverse complement strand
TCCCTGCCCGTTAATAGGCTTCAGGTGGAGCCCATTATGGGAAGCTTGCTTAGGGGAGGCTTCCTTGTAGGAAGGCTTTCACACCTTTGGTACTAAGTTGATTAGGCACTGAGTCACCAAGGTTGTGATGCCTTCTGGCTCGTGGAAGTGTATATACACTCTGAGTTGGTATTTTACTTTGGGGTTTCACTTATGAGAAGCTCCCTGACTGCTCAGATGTAAGGCTCTCTTGATCCAGTGATATATGTAAAGTGTATAGCAATATTGCTTTGATTCAGGCAGTCAGAGCCTTGTCTGTTGGTTTTTCTGCTTGTATTCTCTCTGTATTTTCTCTGGCATTCAGGGTGATGACCTTTCCCATGAACTAATTAATATAGTTAAAAGTAGGATTGTTAACCCCTTTTTGAGCAGTCTTTTCTAGAAAAGGAGACCAAAGAACATGTGCTAGCAGGCCATCCTGGGTATTCTAGGGTACTTGCTATTACACATAGCAACACAGATTTATAGCTGGAAGGAAACTCAGAGATGAGCTAGTTCAAATCCTTCATTTTATAGATGAAGCAAAGGCCCAGAGAGGTTGTGATTACTCCAATGCCGCCTAAGTAGGAGAGAAAGGATTTTAATTCAGGTGCTCTGACCACAATAACTTATTTCAATGCCCCATGCTGTCTCTCTGTCTTTTCCTTTCTTTTTGTCTTTTCTCATTGCAATTCCATGTGAACCAAACTGGATTTGAGAATCGTCACTATAACATAGCTGAGTGATCTTTGAGCCTCTGAAGATTGCCAAGGAGGGCGAGCTCACTACCTGCTGAGACAATGCAGTCCAGGTCTGCCGACCTCTGATTATTATGGAAGTTCTCATGACATCAAGCCTAGTTTGGTCTTTTTGCAACTCCCAGCCATTTTGGTCTTCTGGGGCCAAACAGAACAAGTCCAATCCCTCCTTCACATGACCTCCCTTCAAATATTTGAAGACAGTTATCTTCTCTCCTCTGAGTCTCCTCTTCTCTAGGGTGAATATCTTGAATTCCAATGATCCTCATAGGATGTGAACTCAAGGCCATTCAATGCCTAGAAAACAGTAAGTACTCAATTAATGCTTGTTGATTGAGTGACTGTCTATCCTAGCTGCCTTCCTCTGGACATTTCAGTTTATAAATGGCCTTAAATTGTGGTGTGTAGAAACTAAATAGAACACTCCAAGTGAGGTCCGAAGATGACACCTTCCCCTGGAATGATCACTTCCATATTTCTAGAAACTATTCCCTCCTTCGAATGCAGCCCAACTTAGATCAGTATTTGTTTGGTGTTTTTTTTCCCCACTACTGCCACATCCCATTGCTGACACAAACTAACCATGCAAGTCACTAAAATCTCCAGGTATTTTTTTTTCAAACTAGCTAGGTGACACAGTGGATAGAGTGCCAAGCCTGGAGTCAGGAAAACTCATATTGTGAATTCGAATCCAGCCTCAGACACTTACTAGATCTGTGACCCTGGACAAGTCACTTAACCCTCTTTACCTCAGTTTCCTGTCAAATGAGCTAGAGAAGAAAATGGCAAATCACTCCATTATCTTTGCCAACAAAAACCCAAACGGGATCATGAAGACTTGGAGACAACTGAGCAACAACAATTTTTTTTTTGGAATAACTCCTGTTAAACCAAGTCTCCGTGCATTATACCTTTGAAATTTATTTTTTTCTACAAAGTGCAAGACTTTAGAACTGATCCCTATTGGATTTTGTCTTTATAAATTTAGCCCAATGCTCTAGCAGTCGAAATTGTTTTGTATTCTAACTGCCATCCTGCGGGTTAGTTAAACCCCTCAACTTTGCTTCAACTACAAATTTAATGAGCATATTATCTCTGCCTTTACCTGAGTCATGAATAACAATGTTAAACACCACAGGGCCAAGTACAATTCCCTGGGATTTGGCATTGGAGACCTGAGCCTGGCCACCAAATGCTTCTGAATCCATCTTACTGTGATCTAGTCTTTCTTTCTCCATCTTCTCCACAAGAGTAGTATAAGATGCTTTATTAAAAGCTTCCCTAAAATCCTAGACAAACTGTATCCACAGTAATCCTATCAAAAAAGGAAATGAACTGGGTCTGGCATCACCTGTTCTTGAAGCCATGCTGGTTCTCTCCCTATATAGATGTTTGCCAATCATCTCTTTAATGACTCATTGTGGAATTTCCCTTGGAATTGAAGTAAAAGTCTGTGATTGTATTTTAAAGGCAATTTTATAAAGCTGAAAAGCATTGATTTTTACCCTTGATATTAATACCAGTCATACTTAAAAAAAATAAATAATCTGTACAATCTTCTTTCCTGTACATTGCATTATTTGGTTATGTTGCATCACTCTCATTCTTTTATTCGTGAACTGAAAATGGGAGTATTTGCTATAAAATATGTTGGGGTGGGAGGGAATCTGAGGCAGAACATTTAGCTATTGCAGCAAACTGCCAGGTGAGATCTGATCTCTGGCAAACACACCTTTCCAGCAGTCTGGGCCAGGGCTCCTGGCTGTTTGCCTACTAGGATCATGGGGAAGAGTAAATCTAAAAATAATAAAAGAAAAAGCTTCAGTTTACCCATGAGGTAAAGTACATAACAAAAAAAAAGCCATCTTTCAAACCTCAGCTGTTGGAAGTTCAAATTTCCCTTCAATCAGAGGAAGGCAAAAGGCAGCTTAAATCTTGCCCTGACATTAAACAGAGAATCTGTGCAGTTCTGAGGCCCAAGTTCTATGCCTAATCTTATCTTCCCCTTTCCCCACCCCACCCCTAAGATTCTGAAGTAAGTTATGTCTATAAAAGAAGTTCCACTGCTTCTCCTACAGAGGAGCAGATTTCAACATATGCCTATCTAAGTGCTCCTTGATCTTATCCCTGTATGTACATGTTACAGCAGCAATCACAGGCTGCCCTAGTTACCTCTTTGCTTCCAGGTGAAATTGAAGTTGATTAGAATCTCTGAAGCTTAATAGGACCCTGGTCCCTTAGAGATTACTCCTTTCCCTGTGTGTCCTGATGGCACTTGAGATTCGTCAAAGTGTGCTTCTATTAATGGCCCTTTGAGGTAAACTTCAGGATACAAGAGACAGAATATTTTCAATGGAGTAGTCTGATCTTCAGAAACATCTTTACTTTCAGTCTCAGCATAAATTTATCCCCTTCTTCCACCACAAGTTTCACTCTTTGAGACCTAGCGATATAGATGGTGTGGAGTAGGAAGTTGTTTTTTTTTAGTCTGCTTTGTCTTAATGTCATACATTCCAATAATACTATGTTCCATTCAGTTTAAATGTAAAATCTATTCTGCAAAATCATCTAAAAGTTTTGACAAATATGTTAATTGAATCCATGATATTTTCAGGATACTATAGCAGATTTTCTATAGTTCCTGGTGGTTGAAGTTTGACAGGGAAGACTGGGGCATAGATTTTGTTGTTTAAAATTAGGAATGAAGGGGAATAGCATATTTGGCATGATATGCTGTGATGGGTTAAAGAGATGAGCATTATGTAAGTGATAAATACATAAGGAGATAAAGAGAAACTGGAGAACATCCTAAAAAACCTTGGGAAACAAAAGATCACATTTTCAGACCTCACTATAGCCAATATCACTAGCTGCATGATCCAATTCATGACCCAATTAAAAAAAAGATTTAGCCATGAAAACTGAGCAATCTTTACAATCTTACACTATCACTAGAAAATAATTGGTTGGGACCTCACCAAAAAATTTTACTGCAATATATTTTACAAATAATTCCTGGTGTGAATGAGAAAAATAGAAATGTGGGAAA
Organism: Trichosurus vulpecula; assembly: GCF_011100635.1. Taxonomy (NCBI): domain Eukaryota; kingdom Metazoa; phylum Chordata; class Mammalia; order Diprotodontia; family Phalangeridae; genus Trichosurus; species Trichosurus vulpecula. Next base: position 5,339 of record NW_023494499.1, on the reverse strand, counting down.
GAAAAAAATAACATCAAGAAAAAATGCCTCAACTTCTTTTCTGTTTGTAAAATCATTTCCAAACATGTGTCAAACAGATGACATGTAGGTGTTTGCAGATGAGTCCATGGTGGCATGTCCACGTGCTCAGCTGAGTCTATGCGGCACACAGATGTTGCATGGGGTCTTTGATAGCTAGGAAGCCCCAGACCAGATTTTGGAGGGAAAATCATCCACAGATGTGTTACAAAGATAGAAACCAACCTATCACCAATAAATTAGTCAAATTTACAGTTCCCAAGATCAAGGATCTCTTCTGAAGTGTAAATTATTGGGATAGGGTTGAATCAGAAGAACCTAGTATTCAAAGGTGGAAACCTCAGTGCTGGATGACTGGCAAACTTATTTCCTTCTATGAAAATATCACCAAGAAAAATGAATCACATTCTGAATACTCACCAAGAAATGGAGACTCAATTCACTTGAATTGAATAGGTATTTATTAAGCGTCTATCATGTGGAGGGTGCTAGACATACAAAAACAAAATAAAAACATTCCCTGACCTTTAAGTAGCTTACACTCTGCCAGGACTTTAGAATATGTATATAGATAAGTAAATTTAAGGTAATTTGAGGAGAGAGCATTAACAAGTAAGAAGATTAGGAAAGATTTCCCATAGGAGTTAGCACCTGTAAAGGAATAACAAAAGAGTCTTCAGAATCCATACCTTGAGCATGTGTTTAAGGTAAGACAGGACTTTCTTGAAGTCTTACTAACAAAACTCCTTAGATGAAGTTCCCATTAAACATACATTATACCAATCCCCAAACTAGAGAGAAACTTCACTATAGAAATGAAAATGTGTTGGTTTTGCATACTTAATTTCTGAAGAACCCAAAGCACTGTATGCTAGTTGTATACTAACTCAATAATGGTTACATCATTTCCATGAAGCAAATAATGAATATTAATTATCATTAATGTATGAAAAAAAACAAAGACCGGCAAAGGGACCCAAGACAAGTTTTATAGTCATCCAGAGCCCCAGTCAGGAATGAACTTTGTCAAGCCTGATTCACAGACAAAAGCTTTATCTAATTATGGATTCTGACTTTTTAAAAGAGTGATTCTCAAACTGCAGCATCTTAATGGTATCACAAGACCATTTACTCCAAGCAACTTAGGATTTTAGCTATGCAAAGAGATATATCTTGAAGTTCTGGGTAGGTATCAATTTAAAAAAAATAAAATCATAGGATATTACTTCTATGAGATTAGGAACTCCTTTTGTTTTTGGAAAGCAAATATGAATCAAAAAGAATTCCTGAAAAAGCAGGTCAGTAAGTATTTCAAAAAACTGGAAGACTGTGTTTGTTTCTCTCTATTTAAAAAAAAAATTACATTAACCCATTTAATTTTAAAATTAAATCTTGATTGCCTCATGCCAAATGTGCTTCTGCTTATTGTCATCTCTCCCAAAGTTTGGTGCTCAGATATTAGACAATTATGTGAAAAAATTTCTCTCTGGGGTTATGCTTTTAGTTTCAGTGCATGGTGTTCCAGATTCATGTAGCACTAACTGGAATAAACCAGTCAGTCAAAAATTAAATTATCAGTTTTATTAACTCATATTTGTAGAATATCACTATATATATGTATGTATGTATATATGTGTGTATATGTATGTGTATATATATATATATATGTATACCTCAACAAACATCCTATCCCCAATGACTCATCATGGCAGGGAGGAAACTTTGAGCCTTCAAAAGGCATTCAGTAAAACTTAAGCCCTGACAATTTCTACTAATGCAGAAAAGCTTTTTATGAAAGGTAGACCACTATGAGAGGATAAGCCTAGCTGAATCACAGAAAGGCTTACCACAAGAAAGCTGTCCACTGGGGAGACTTTTATGACCAGGGAGGCCAGTGAAACAGCTAAAACAACACAATGGTCCTCAGACCTATGCAGCCTCCTTCTGATTCGGTGGTAGAAGAATAGTAGAAAGAAGTACAATGAATTTGCCCCATATGAATACAACACTTTCACCCTATGACCAACAAATTGGTTTTATAAACATTATTTTTTAAAAATTTTCAGTTCCAAATTCTCTACCTCCCTCTAGCTCCTCCTTCACCCATTGAGAAGGCAAGAAATATGACATCCATTATATGTGTGCAGTCATGCAAAATATATTTCCATATTAGCCATGTTGCAAAAAATACAAGAAAAATAAGGAAAATGAAAGAAAATATGATTCAGTCTGTACTCAGAGTTCATCAGTTCTCTCTCTCTAGAGGTTTCTAGCATTTTATCATGAGTCTCTTAGAATTGTTGAGGATCATTTTATTGGTAAGAGTGGGTAAATCTTTCACAATTGATTATTATTGGTATTACTGCGTACAATGTTTTCCTGGTCCTGCTCACTTCACTTTGCATTAGTTCACATAAGTCTTCCTAGGTTTTTCTGAAACCATCTTTTTCATCATCCAATGACCAACAAGTTGATGTTCCACTTAAGGAACAAGACCACCTCCATACTGAAATTATCACTCTAGGTGAAGCTCAAGATATAAAGAAGTTGTAGCCAAATGAAGTATGGCTTGCAGGTTCTTTTTGAGAGGCAAATAGGGGAGATGGTAAAGTTGTACCCCACAACAAAAAGAAAATCATTTCTTAGGATAGTTGGTCACCTTGCTTTGCAGTCTTGCTGATGAACATACCAAGTAACCATCATGATTTCAACCAGCTTCTGTTTTAACATTTGTTACAAAGAATGAGGGAATGGAGAAATTATTGGAAGAATTTAATGAGATCCTCCAAATCAAAATAGTATATGCCTAAAACTTTTTTTTAATTTAGTATAAAAGTGGGCATGGGTAGCACAGCAAATAATAAAGTTGGAGAATATAGGTCTATGTAAAAAATGTTAGGTCAAAGGCTTGTTAATGACTCAGAAATCTCATATCATGAATTCTTTCTTCAATAAGAGAATGGTAAGATTCTGAACACATCTATTTCTTTTTAAAGACATAGACTTTTTTGAGAAAGGTTTTTTAAAAATTTAATTCCTTTTTTATTCAAAGAAAATGTATTCTCTTTTCCCCACTCCCTTTCTGCATTCAAAAAGGGAAAAAAAAAAATAACCTCTACTAACATATATGCATGGTCAAGCAAAACAAATCCCTACAGGTATGAAAGTAAATGTTTTAATCTATATGCTTGAGTCCCTCACCTTTCTATCAGGACCTAAATAGCATGGTTCATAATTGCACAAATGGAATCACGTTTCGTCATTGTGTTGTTCGGAGTTCTTACATTTTTAAATGTTTCAAAGTTGTTATTTCAAAAATTTTCCTCTTGCTTCTATCTACTTCACTCTACATCAGTTCATACAAATTTTCCCAAGTTTCTCTTAAATTGATTATATCTTAATAGACAGGTATTGACTGGATGCTAGTGTGGAAGTTATATCAAAATGAGCTGTCTTCATATAGTCAGATTGTCCCCAGTTAAGAAAAAAAGGTCAAAAATAATAGCAAATTAGAAATATGGAACAATAAATAGAAAATATAGTCTGTGACTTCAGCAAATTTAACCATACTTGTTCAAAATAAGCTGATGATCCTGAAGAAATGAGAAACAAATAAAAGTGAATGCATGGATTCTATTAACATTCCTTAGAAAAATTTAATTGATGATGAGAGGAGTCCAGAAAATGTCTTAGAAAACAAATACTTGATCTCCTTGCCAAGCCAAAAGACATGAAGCCAAAGGCAATATAAAATTAGAGTAAAAGCTCATTTGCAAAACATTTTGGAGATGGCTACCACCTCACTAAACATTGAAAAGCAATTGAGACAAAAAAAAGAGTCTTCAGATATCAGTGTAAGATCCAACCAAAGCAAATCAATCCAAAAATATATATTGTGGCTGTTGTTCATGTTTCATTTTTGAAGAGGACAAATAACATTACAGGGTGACCTCTTGACTCCTGCATGAATTGGATTTAAGCTAGGCAGAGTTGCACAAAATTGTCAATCTCATTGTCTCTTCTAGAATCATAGAACTCCAGTGGCGAGACAAAAGTCAAGATGACTAGTGATAGCGCAGAATGCAGTGGATGACCTTGACATCTTCAATGACTGACCAAATTCTAAGAACTACGTAGCACCTGTTTCGGCTGCCTTCATTGTTGTTGGAACAAATTGTTCTCATCCACCAGTTCTGCTGGGTGGAGTCTTCACGTGCTTGGAGCAGACATCCCTCTAACTCACCAATGAGTGTGACGCCTGTCAGTTACCCTCAACCTGGTTTAGCCTGTTTTCCAAGATGCTCTTACTGGAGTGTAGCTGTTTCAACAATCTGGCTAGCAGCTGCTGTGGGGGTGAAAGACCAACACAAGCCCAACAACAAGAATGCTGCCAAAGTCCAGGTTCTTTTGATCTGCTTCAGTAAGGAAACCAATGTTAAGGGGTTGACAAGCTTACTTTAATTCAGCATATAAATACCATTCACTTAGTTCAGGGGAAAAAGCCAGCACCCCGAACTTTGGAACAAATACAAACAAATTACAAACATTGACAGACAGACCAAATACAATTCATAGTTACCAACATCCAGGTTCAGCCTGGGAGCTCATAACAAGGGCTGGCCCAGAGTCACTCTCGAACCACTACTGTGGGTAAGAGCTCCAAAAAACAGAAAGCCAATCCCTGGTTTTATATCTTTTTCAGGGTCAAGGGTGAGTCACACATGCGACTCACCCATGTGACTTAGAATCATCACAAAGAGGAGACTTAAACCCATAACCCACGTGGTCTGAAAGCCTCTGATGTCCCAAACATGTCACTAAAACTCATGGGTAAACTAGGCCCTCCCCTGAGGCAAGGAGGTCACCAAGGACTCTCAATCTAATCAAGGAAACAAAGGCCAAACGCTTCAAGGGCACTTGGTTGACTGAGTGCTAATAGCCCATTTTGTTTACCAACACAGTAGCTACTGGGCCTGCTACAGCTCCTTGGAGCCACAGGTAAGAGAATATATGTTGATGAATTGTAGAAGAAGACAATAAATTGAAAGTGAAACAGGTCAGCAAGAATTTGGGTAGATATTAATTTTCATCAGTAATACTGGTGGAACCGACATATTTGAAATCTAACGCAGCAATATACAACAATAATTATGACATAAACAGCAACAGCTGATATGGTATAATGGGTAGAACTGATCTCAGACTGAAAAATGCAAATTTAAATCTTGCTTTTCACACATAATGTTTGTATAATCATGAGCAAGGCATTTAACTATTCAGTGTACTCTCCTTCAGTGTTATGTTTTGCATCTCCCTACCCC
>NW_023494498.1:0-9467 GCF_011100635.1 Trichosurus vulpecula | reverse complement strand
CCTCTTTGTCTCCCTTCCTTTCTCCTTTCCTCATCTGCATTGACTTTGTCCTCCTTCTCATCCTTCTTACCCTCTCCCCATTCTCCTTTTTACCCTCTCCCCCATTCTCCTTCTTCTTCTTCTTCTTCTTCTTCTTTGACTTTTTCTTCTTCTTCTCTCCTTTTAGTCTCTTTCCTTCCTTAGTTCTTTCCTTCCTTCCTTCCTTTCTTCATTCCTTCCTTCCTTCCTTCCTTTCTTTCTTCCTGCCTTCCTTTCTTTCTTTCCTTCTTTCTTTCTTTTCCTCCTTCTTTCCTTCCTTCCTATATGTATTTAAGGCATATATCTACTCTATGAAATGTACTGTGTTAAGAATCATCAAGGAAACAAATAAATGGGAATATCTATTTCTTCATGGAGCTTACAATCTAGAAAGGGTGATAAAAATTCTATAGAAATAGCTGTAATAGAAATTTAAATGTACTAAGAGCATAAAAGAAGTATTAAGTGCTATAAATCTACATGAGAAAGAAATTAATATCAGCTTGGGAAATAGGAAATGTTTCATGGAAGTGGTAGCATTGGAAATGGGTCTTGATAGAGGGATAGGAGTTCAAGAGCTTGAGTAAGAATGAAGGTTTGGGAATGGGGGGAGAAATAGTATCAACCTGCATGAGACTGAGTAAATTAATTTTCCTTTAAACCACAATTTCTCCCCTGTAAAAATGAGTATGTTGCAGTAGAATACCTTTAAGATCCCTCCTAGTTCTAAACCAATGAACCTATAATTCTAAATCCCATTATCCTAAGACGGCTGTGGTAGAATAATTTCAAAGAAGAAAAGATTACTATTTAGCAGTATCCCAAATGTAGGTACCTTTATTTTGTCAAGACATGGAGGGAGGAAAAAGGGGGACAGAAGGTAATGTCTACCACCATTTATTCATTCAATGTTAATTTCCAAGCACAAAGTAAGGCAAGTAGGGAATAAGGAACATCTCAATGCAAATACTCAATTTTTTCTTCTTGAAAACTGATTTGAATTAAAATCCAGTCTTTCTAAAATTCAGGGGGAAATTATGCTAGTTTTTTAATTTTGATGAAATTTTGTTCCCACTGAGATCTAAAAGTATGGATAAAAACTGTGTAAGATCTTCAGGATTTAAGTGTTCAAAAGGCTCAAATATTCACTGGAGGAGTCCTAAGATTTAGTAGGAAGGGAGGGAGTTAGAGAGGGGTATTTCTATAAAATGCATCTTGCTTTCTGTGGTTCAGCCATGTATAAGATAAAAGCAATGATTCAGTAATACCATTTCTGATGAGTTATAGTGGAATTATAATTATCTCCTCCTTTATCTTTTCCCCAGCCAAAGAGAGTACTCTCATTGCCTCGATGCTTGCTGTAATATGTCATGCTTAAGAAAAAAAATGTAAATACCATCTTCTTTGAAAATTTTTTGCCTGACACTCCTGAAAAAAATGCAATTAAAATATTTGAATTGTACAGGTGTTAAGAAGGAATGTGTTACAAGATAATCAAACCCAAATGACTCAAACTCGATTGTGCTCATTAAAATGTTATGCCCTTCATTAAAACACCTAATTCTTATATTTATCATTTTCAGTTCTGTGGCTAAGAATATGAGATGTAAATGTAGAATGTAGAAGGCTTTGTAAATATAAGAGGAAATTTAACTTGTATTTCATGATGATCTAGTATTAAAAGGTCAGTGCATTCCCTCTTTTGCCTTTTGAAGAATGCAATTATTATTAGCTTTCAGTTTTCCATGAATAAAACTATTCAAGGATAATAATAGGTAAGAGTCAGGGCTCATCAAGGTATCCAGATTCAGTTTTGACCTATACCTAAAAGATGGTCTCCCATCTAAGGCTTCTGGTATCTTGGTGTCTGGTGTGAGACCTACATGAGTGATTTCTTAATGGCACATTCATCCCCTGGACATATTTCCAGAGAGGTGTTTTCTGCCACATGTAACTATAAATGACGGGACAAAGTCATCATCAATTAAGACTTGAAATGCAGCCAGATTTACAGTGCTACTGGCAGGAATTTTCCCGAGCCAGATGGGCAGAAAAGAATGGATGACACAGGATCCCACAATTCTCACTCTCTGTAGAAGCTGAAGGAGGGCAGTCAGATCCACAAAGACTCAGCCAAATAGTGAGATTGGAGCTGAGTCTTGAAGTGAAATGGAGAAGCCAGGAGGTAGGAGCAAGGAAGGAGTCCATTCCAGGCATAGATGACAGCCAGCAAAAAGAACAGGGGCAGTGTGGTTCAGAAAGAGTTGGGTTTAGAATCAAAGGATCTGAGTTCAGATCACTTAATCCGTACCTTAGTATCCTCCCCTGTAAAATGATAGGATTGGAATAGATGGCTTCTAAGGTCTCATCTAGGTTGAAAGCTATGATCATACAACCTTCATTTTATAAATGAGGAAAGGGAACTTTAGGAACAAGATTCTCAAACTTTTTATGATATAAGACCCCATTGGAAGACTGGGGAAAACTTTGTACCCATTCTCAGAATTAGATGCCAGTTGTATTGAAATATAGTTCAATGAAAAAGGGTAGGGAAATCACTGGCCCCAGGTTAAAAATCCCTATAAAAAGGTAAGTGGCTCACTTGACACAAGATTTGAACATACGTCTTCTGACCCCAAAATCCAGAGATCTATCCACCCCACTGTGCAAGCCTACCTCTTGAAAAATATTATTATGTTTATTTTATAATTGAAGAAAATGAAACACCCCATGCTTATATCATCTGCCTTCTCTTTCTCTGATTGGCCATATACTCTCATATGCTCTATCTAGGGCTGATGCCTTCTAGCTGCTCCAAGTCATGCATGTCTTCATTCTCCAGGATGCATTCCTAACTCGAAATTTTCTCCACCAAGTCTCTAAGATTGAGTTTCCCCATTTCACTTTTCCTTCATTCCTCCTCCCCTCCTTCTTAGCTTTCTTGCAAACTTCCTGAAAGCATAAACTGTCTTCCTTTTTACTTGTATTTGTATTCCCAAGACCTTAGCACAGTGCCTGACATATAGCTAATAAATACTTGATGACTTATCGACTTGCTTATATCTTAACTAAAATACCAGTGCACATTCCATTATGCTGCACTGCCTCTCTAGTAACTATATTACGGAGTGCTTTTCAGGTTTAGACCCAAGTTCAAACCCTATGTCACATGAGCCAGTTGACTTCTTATAGGAGTTTATATTTTCCTCACCACAACTCTGTAATATATGTAGTACTAATATCACTTTCCCCAATGTGTGGACCAGAACTCTGAGATTCTTAGTGGTGGTGACCTTGCCAATGACCACAAAACTAATAAATGTCAGAACTTTTGTCAAAGCTCCCCTTGGTATTAGTTGCCTTCATCTTCAAAATGAGGAAAATGGACGTCACTTGATGATCTCTATATATCCTTCAAACTCTAGTGGTCTCTGATCTAGGAATCTTCTCCAACAGTGGAGGAATCATCATGGAAGCATGGTTAATATCAATGGCATGGTGGCATTTCATTGATTATTTTTTTTCCAAATGAATTCTGAACTGAGAGGGATCCCAAACTAAAGGCAAGCCAAAGGCAAGACTAGTCTGGGATTACCATTTTAGTCTTGGAAGCAGGGAGGTAAATCAAATGGTTGCCTACTGACTGCCTCCATCAGTATGCTCTTCATTTGAGAGCAGGAGAGAGAGCTTAAGCCTGAATTGTACCAAAATGGCTGAGTAATTCAGTGAAAGAGAAAAAAGCCATATTCATATAATCAGCCCAAACAACTATGAGTCAATTCAATGGATTATTCCAGGAAATATCAGGTAGAAATAGACTGGAAGGAGTTTCTCATCCTTTAGGCTTGACTGCAATTTTCTAAAACAAGCACATGAGAATAAATCGTCATCTGCTATTAAGGCAAAAAGCCGGAATGGGACATCATGGTCACAGTGACTTTGACTTGGGTTGTTTTAGTTTTCTTTCTTTTTAATTTTACATTTTTATTGATTTTGGGGGGGGGTGCGCTTTTTTGGAACCACCTCCATTCTGGAATTGAAACTATGTTGACTCTGAACTTGACTCTGAGCCAGGAAGACATCCATCCAGGTCTTGTTTCTAACCTGTGCTGGTCATGTAACCCTAGACGAGTCACTGCTCAGTGTTCTAAGCAACTCTCTGAAACTCTAAGTGTCAGAGAGAGTGACATCCTGCATGAGTAGATGTTCCTCATTGGGGTTTCCCTCTATAATGAGATCATCCACCCTTATTCCTCATTTCAGAGAATAATAACAATAATAATAATAATAATAATATAGTACATTTGTATATGTTACATATAACATAGATATAGATATACAAAAATACAAAGTATTTTACATATGATATTTCATTTGATCCTTGCAACAATCCTTTAAGGTAGATGCCATTATCATCCTCATCCCAGATGTAAGGAAACTGAAATTAAGTGATTTGCCTAAGAAAAAGGAGGAGGAGGAAGAAGAGGAGGAGGAGGAGGAGGAGGAGGAGGAGGAGGAGGAGGAGGAGGAGGAAGAAGGAGAAGGAGAAGAAGAAGAAGAAGAAGAAGAAGAAGAAGAAGAAGAAGAAGAAGAAGAAGAAGAAGAAGAGAAGGAGAAGGAGAAGGAGAAGGAGAAGGAGAAGGAGAAGGAGAAGGAGAAGGAGAAGGAGAAGGAGAAGGAGAAGGAGAAGGAGAAGGAGAAGGAGAAGAAAGAGGAGGAGGAGGCATAGTGGACAGGGCACCTGACTTCAATTTAGGAAGACCTGGATTCAAACTTCTCAAACAACTACTAGCTGTGTGATCTTGGGCTAGTCACTTAAATTCTCTCTGCCTCAGTTTCCTCATCTGTGGAATTCTGTAGTTTAACTTAATGGCCTCTAAGATCCCTTCTAGCTCTAAATATATGAGCCTATCAACTATCAGCAGTTCTCAAATTTTTGGTCTCAGGATGCCTTTACACTCGTAAAAATTATTAAGGAATTATCCAAAGAGTTTTTGTTTATGTGGTTTATATCTGTTAATATTTACTATATCGTAAATTGAAACATCTAAAATATTAATATGAAACTAGAAGGTGAAATTTGTGATTATTAAAATTCCCTTCCAGCTTTAAAAATCTGTAGTTTAATGTTAAATATTGTTTGGCTTCAAGTCATGGAACGTGACAGGCTCTGAAGAATTAAATTTGAAGGTCACCCAAAAGTCATTGGAGAGACATATTCTGCAATGAACAGGTTGCAACACTTTATAAACAAGGTGTTATGAGGGAAAAGTGGAGTTTGTAAGGATTCCCTCAGAGAAAGGTGTAATAAAAAAATAAGGTATAATTAGCAGCCAGCCCACATGTTTCATTGGTACCTTTGACAATTTAAGGCAATCAGAGAAAGGTCCTTAGCACATTGGTTAAACTGCCTTTGATGCACTTTTGGAAAAACATGAGCTGTCAGCCTGCAAGCAAGTATTTATTAGGCATCTACTATGTGCCAGGCACTTGGGAAAGAGAGAAAGGCACAAAATCACACCGAATGGACAGACATAGCTGGAATTAACATAGGCAACATTGGAAGGAATACTCACATTGATGAAATCCCAATCTGTAGAATACTGGAGTTATATTCAATGTTTAAAATCCTTAGAGCTCCCCTTTCCCTGCGGCGAGACACCCAGTCCCTGCTGGCGCCGACGCCATGGGCCGTCGTCCCGCCCGCTGTTATAGGTACTGTAAAAATAAGCCGTATCCAAAGTCCCGTTTCTGCAGGGGAGTTCCTGATGCCAAGATACGAATCTTTGATCTTGGTAGAAAGAAAGCAAAAGTGGATGAATTTCCACTGTGCGGTCACATGGTGTCAGATGAATATGAACAGCTGTCATCAGAAGCCTTAGAGGCCGCTCGGATCTGTGCCAACAAGTACATGGTGAAGAGTTGTGGCAAGGATGGCTTTCATATTCGTGTGCGGCTACATCCATTTCATGTCATCCGCATCAATAAGATGTTGTCATGTGCTGGGGCTGATAGGCTCCAGACTGGCATGCGGGGAGCTTTTGGGAAGCCCCAGGGCACTGTAGCCCGTGTGCACATTGGCCAAGTTATCATGTCGATTCGAACCAAGGTTCAGAATAAAGAACATGTGATTGAAGCTTTGCGGAGAGCCAAGTTCAAGTTCCCTGGCCGCCAGAAGATCCACATCTCCAAGAAATGGGGTTTCACCAAGTTCAATGCTGATGAATTTGAGGATATGATAACTGAGAAGCGACTCATTCCTGATGGCTGTGGGGTTAAGTACATCCCCAGCCGGGGCCCCTTGGATAAATGGCGGGCACTCCACTCCTGAGGGGTGTGTCCTGTGATGTCTACCTTTCCACAGGCATAAATAAACTAGATACTGCTAAAAAAAAAAAAAAAAAAAAAAAAAAAACCTTAGAGCTCAACGGATTTGAATCTGGATGGAAATGGACTTTTGATTTGCTAAGTCAAAAGGATCTAAAAAAGGAACAGATTATATTGTCCTTTGGATAGAAAGAAATCCGTTGTCATCTATGATCATCCCAGGTGTAGATTTTGAAATCCTCCTACCCAGTATTGATGATGTATGTTTTTACTAAGATATTACCACTTTTTAGTCTCATCTACCTTAGAATTAAGGCACCAATATTTAAGTCAGGTTGCTGCTTTAAGTCACGAGGCAGCCTCCTTTCTTTTATGGCTTCTTTATCATTATATGACTAAGGTAACCAGAATTAAAAATTTTAAATCAAGACATTTAGACCATTCTAAAAACATGTTTGGGTAGCTAGGTGGCACAGTGAATAGAGCTTGGAGTCAGAAAGACTCATCTTCTTGAGTTTGAATCTAGCCTCAGACATTTACTGGCTGTGTGACCCCTGGCAAAATACTTAACCCTGTTTTCCTAAGTTCCTCATCTGTAAGATGGGCTGGAGAAGGAAATGGCAAACCACTCCAGTATCTTTGTCAAGAAAACCCCAAATGGGGTCTCAAACAACTGGACATGAGTAACAATAACTTACTAGCTGTGAGGCTAGTTCTCTAACCAACTTCTAGAATGCATGTGGATTAATTTACAAATCATAAAGTGCTGTATAAATTCTATTATTAATATTATTATATAAAAACATAAGTGAAATATTTTGTAAGCCTTAAAGTTCTGAGATAAATGGAATTATTATTATTATTACACAAGAATGCCTGTGGAGTTACTTACAAACCTTAAAGTGCTAATTAAATGCTGCTGTTTTTGTTACATGAGAATGAATGTAAAGTGATTTATAAAACTTAAAGTGTTATATAATGCTATTAATAATTATTATTATTATTAGAGAATGCATGCAAAATGCTTCACAAACCTTAAAATGCTATATCAATACTATGTTTTATTTTTATCATAGGGATTTAACAAATGCTTGTTGGTTGATTGATTGCCTGCCTGATTAATTGGTCTTCATTGGTCTGAAAGTCTACAACTTTCTCCCATAGACCTAAATGTCTCTAGCAACAAGGATTTCACTTCACTTTATCATGATCGAGAATAGGATCTCTATCTGGCACCTTTACAGGGTGATGCATCTTCCATTCTTAGATCTTATCCCTTACAACTTGCATCTCTATCCATCTACCTACTTAAAAATCTCTGGCATGGATCCCATACTCAGGTAGGATAGTTATTTCCATGGACGAAGTGTCCCCAGCCAAGATAACACCCTCTGACTTGCCCATGGTCTGACAAAGAAACTAATCTCTGCTCTTCCAGGAGCTACATAAATATTAGCCAGCTAGACTCCCATGTCTTCATTAATTCTTAAGTGGGATTATTCTTATCACCCAGGTCAGTGGTGTCAAACTCAAATAGAAATGGGGGCCACTGATCCATAAAGAAGGATCCTTGCAGGAAATTTACTGACTTAGTTTTAAATGTAATGTTAACTACATTTTATGGTATTTCTATTTCTTTTACTATTTCTCCATTTCATTTTAATCTGATGCAAGCCCCATTGGGGAGTGATGCCAAGGCCTGTAATCCCTATGTTTGATACCTCTGACCTCAATGATGACTGTATCTTTACTGGCTCCTAAGTCATACAAGTCTTCAGGCTTCTTCCATTCTTCAAAATTAGCTTGGGAGCAGGAGGGGAGAGAGAGAAGGAATACCACCAGCACACAGAATAAAGACAGAGGCAGAGAATCCTAGGAGTGGGGCTAGTGGCTGTATGTGTGACCAGAATCTCCTTCCCTCCCCTGCCCTCTATGACACTGTAACCATTACTATTTCTCTCCCCACTCCCGTGGCATTTGCTTTGTTATGGAAGCGGGATAAGGAAGGGTCTTTGCTATGGTCATTATTTGTAGACCATTCCTCTTCTTGGTTAGGTCCAACTGAGTTGTAGAAGTAGCTCCATGAAGGGGATAAAGTGATGGAGAGTGGGGTTGTGATCCGTTTCTTTAATGGGAGCACCCATAGCAAGGAGATCTCAGACCCAATGGGAGTATTCCTCCTCCAGATTGAGGAGAGGTCATTATTCCTCATTGTGAAGGGGAAGACTTCTAGTCTGAAATCCCATTTTTCAGATGAGGAAACTGAGTTCCAGAAAGGTCAGAAAGTCACAGAATCATAGATCTTGAGCAAGAAGGGACCTTAATGTCCCTTCTTTTACAAATAAGGAAACCGAGATGCAGATTTTAGAGGCCAACTACTCCAACTCCTCATTTTACAGATATGGCCACTGAGTCCAAGAGAAGGGAAATGGCTTGCCATGACCACACAAATGGGATATGGCAGGGATTGGGTTTGACTAGAGGTCCTCTGACTTTGAAGCCTGTTAATTCTCTTCCACTGTACTGTTCTTGGAGTAGCCAACCTCACTGCCTCCTCTCCAAATATGAGGTCAAGCCAGGCAAAACAGCCCATGGAAAACTAATGAGGGAATTATACTCTCTTTATTGGGTACCTCTGAGCCTTTAGCCAGATGCCTTTAGCCTGCTTTGGAGTGTACGTGAACCAGTAAAGGCATGAACAAACTGATGACTTCAGATTTCCCCCAAAGGACCTGCAGAAGTTCTGAGAAGCAAGTCCAAGAATAAAGACATCTTCTGAAAATGAGACAATGGTGGGAATGGGATTTGGGTAAATTTGTAAATTTGTCCAAATGTGTAAATCAATAGAATATTCCAATAGGGTTTACTAAATTTTCACATTATGCTGGCACTAGATGAACATTAATTCAAAAGATACAAGAAGCATCTAGAAGATGCCAATAAACCCAGATTTGTTATTTACCCAACACCAAACATCTGGCTATGGGGGAAATCTCAACCTGTGTGGGCTGCACAAGATAGACTTTACATCATAGCAGTTGATACTTTGATAACAGACTGGGGGAAGCCAAAATGTTGGATCCCACTTCCAGAGGAAGCTAGATAATAGCTTTTACTAAAAG